>NC_027753.1:24636973-24637443 GCF_000695525.1 Brassica oleracea var. oleracea | reverse complement strand
TCAATCTAATTGCCTAAAACTTTTTCTTTTCTAAACTAACCATAAAACAAAATTTAAAATTTATACACATATTTCAAATCAAAATAATAATTTAAATTTGATTTATATCAAAAATTGATTAAAAAATAATACATATATTAAAAAAATGGATTTTTACTAAACTATTTTTCAATAACCATTATAAAAAAATGTTGTCAATATATATAATAAAAATACAATACAAAGCCCAATTTGAAATACCAACTCAAATTATGGTTTTTATATTTCATATTAAGTTTTAATAAGATAGATATATGTAATTATTTATATGATGGTATGTATAAAATACTATTAATTATATGATTACTTATATGATGGTACGTATAAAATACAATTAATTATATGATGACAGTATACGATATATAATAATGAATAGGGATGGGATTTCGGGCACCAATACGGGTTTGGTTCTGATCGGTTTGTGTTTAGGG
>NC_027753.1:24613737-24634939 GCF_000695525.1 Brassica oleracea var. oleracea | reverse complement strand
ATTAATAATTATTTAAGTATTTTTTGAGTTTTTAGTATTTTTTAACTATTTAAGATATTTACATTTAACTATTTGTATATATTTTCAAGCATTTATGTGAACTTAAAAGTATCATATATATTCTGGATGTTTTTATATATATTAAATCTAAAAATAATTAATATATATAAGTATATAAATCTATTTTGGATACCCAAAATATTTCGGTTCGGATCGGATTAGGTTCCAGTTCTTCAAATACCAAAATTTTGAATAATTCGGATATTTAATCAATTCCGGTTCAGATTTAGTACTACTTATTCGGATTGTGATCGGTTTGATTCTTCGAATTCATGTTTTTTGCTCAACTCTAAATAGTGACATAAAAAGAAAATAGCATTATATTTTTTTTAAAAATACACCCGCACGAGCGTGCGGGTCAAAATCTAGTTGGTTATTACAGATTGTTCACGTTTTAGAGAAAACTTAATGAAGCTGCTTTTTCCAAAACATATTTAACCAAAAATATATAAATATTTTCATCTGAAAGTTTTTTTTTTATCGTATATGCAATAAACGTGACTGCAGTCCGTTATTGATACGGAAAAACACTTCCGTTGTTAAAACTTAAATTGCATGGAACTAAATCATTATGATATAAATTTATTGACAAAAGTCAACCTAATTTCCATGTAGGCTTTATCACTTATTTCTCTTAAAATAGTATATTAGCTCTTATTTTTTTAATGGTTAAATGTGTTTTTTAAGAGTTTGTTTAATTTTTTTTATGTGATGTATCATATAAAATTTTATATTATTGTCTTTGATAATTTTATCGAATAGTTCTAGAGTGTGTATAAGGCATTCTAGGTCCAGCTAATGTAACATTTTCTTACAACTTTACAATTATGGTAGGTTCAACTTGGGAAAGAAAGAGAAGAGAAATATTTATTTACTTAAGGTATGAATGGTGAGCAGAGAACGGCGAGAAATAATGCATTCTCTAACGTTCCTAAAAAAATCACCATTCATAAGGAATAATAATTCTCTTTCATTCTTTTTTTGTAGAGAATTAAAGAACAAAATTATTCCTTGTTAAATTTGATAAGGAACAACCATTCCTTTTCATTCCTGCTATTTTATTTCCGTACATTTATTTTTTATTCGTTTCTCTTGTTTCTCGAATGGTCACCAGTCAGACTTTTAGTTGTAATTAAATTCCACATATACAGTATCTCATTTTTAATTTATTATTTTCCATTTCGTTTAGCAGTAAATATTTTTTTTGTCAACTCATTCGACAATTAGCTTAATATATGCAAAAGTTAACCGACTTTAGAAAATATAATAAATAAAGTGGTTATAATTAATTAAAAATAAAATAAAAATCTGTAAAAAAATCATTTAAAAATAGGCAAGTATTATTTTGTATTTCAGTTTTAATATAATAGATAGCAATTGTTAACGATGAAAATGTTGTTAGATGTTAATTGGTATTACTATATCACATCTAGTTACATCATTATTGGGAGCTACATTTTGTGTTAGGTGTTACAACTGTTATTAGATGTGACATACGTGTTTAGATGTTATTTTTATATGATATTATTGGCTAACATGAGGTGTTTAGATGTTATTTTTATATGATAGTATTGGCTAACATGGAGATGTCGTAGTTTAGAAAATACTTAGTAGTTTTAGCAAGGGTAGTTAGCATGTTAGGTTCCTATGGTGTTTGAAGTTTTTGTCCCATATAAACAAAAGAAGGATCCGTAAAAACCATGCCAAGGCTAATCCTAGAACCGAAGATAAAATTTGCAAACAAGTAGAAATCCTATAAACAGAAATATAAAAACAGACTTTTAACTATAACTAGATCTCGACCCGCGCAACCGCACGAATTTTTGTTTTCATTTATTTTTATATAAACATTTTGTTTTCAACTCTAAATTGATATATATTATAATATATATGTATTTATCAATTTTTAAAACATAATAAGTTTACAATATATTTTTTTCATTGAATAGATTGTTTTAAACTTTCACATGTATTTGTATCTTCTTCTATATTAATATTTTCGGATTATCATTTAATTATTAAAACCGTAACTATATATATAAAGATTAGTAAAATATTGTTTTATTGTCATATTCAAAAATATTGTAACATTTCACAAATTTAGAAAGTTTTTAAAAAATTAAACTTTCACTTCATAGATTTATATTATCGAGTAAATAATTAAACATTTAGTTTTTGTTTAATTTTTAAAATAAACTATATAGTTTAAAATTTGTTTTCGTAGGTTTAAGGTATTAAAGATTAATCATTGTTAGATAATATGATTTTTGTTATTTAAAAAAAATCTTTATAATTTTAAAAATTAACATCGACAAATATTTAAATAATTAACCTATGGAGGTATAGTATTACAACATTAAATTATATCTATTTAATTTATACTATATATAAGTCCAATGGATCATCTGTTTAAATCCAATTATTGATAGCCCAATAAAAATTTCTGGTAGGCCCAAAATTTAAATGATAAATTAGAGATTAAGGGGGGTGGGGGTTATTAGGGGATGAATTGTGTAGAGTTTGTGAATTTTGAGAGTTGATAGATTTAAAAAAGTTATGTGGATTGTGAAAATTTTTATACATTGACTTAAGAAATTTGATCATAACATTTTTAGATTGATATACATTTTCATGAATTTGTATTACCTATTTTTTATCATTTTTTGTAAAATAAATATATAATATATTTATTTTCTAAATCATATGGCATGATTATTTATTTTTTTCTTTCAAATTAAAAAGAAAATAATACTGATACATACAAAATTGAATAATTTTCTCAAATAGTCATTTTAAAATATTTTGTCACAAAAAGAGCATTAAAAAAAATGACCAAAACAAGTTTTATTAAAAATGTAAAGGGATATTTTACCTCTTACGGTATAGATGTATAAGTAATAAAAAATAAAGAGTTGTTTTTATATATATTTTTTTTCAAATTTGAACATTTTTATAATTTTTCTATTTAAAAAAAATATTTTTTCAAATTTTCTTTTTGAAATTCGAAAATATTTTTTGAAACTATTTAAAAAATATATATTTTAAAATTATTAAGATTTGTAAATCTAATTATTATTATTTATATTAAAATATAATATTTTTAAAAATAATTATATATTCAAAAATGTAAAAGTATATAAATGTAATGAATTATAGTTTTGAACATATAATTTGGATTTAAGGTGTAATAGATATTTGGTAAGAATAATTATTTTGTTTTTCTAGTACTTTTATCACAAGGATTTTGAAAATCACATGGATACATATGATATTTTGAAAGTTGAGTCTTATGAGTAAAAATGAATAGAATTCATCTTCCAATAACACTAGATTTAGTTAGAATTAGAGAATCAATAATAACTAAACTTTTTGAACAACAAAAGATTTGAATGGATTTTGAAAATTCTTAAACCAATAATAATGGATTCTACTATGATTTTTGAAATACTAGACCAATAACAATGAATTTTTAAAATTCACAAACTCTACACAAATTCATCTCTTAATAACCTCCCCTAAAGGTAATATGATTTTTTAGTAATAGGTGTATTAGGTCTATTTTTTAAAAAAATCACAGATGAATCAATCAAAGTTGTAACTTCAATACATAAAACCATATGAGTCCGAATCAAAGATCCGATTAAATTATATATAAACAAAAAGCATCCATCAATGATTTATATTTTGATATGACGTATAATCTTTTAATACTGTTATTAATAAAACAACAATTGATGCTTTTTCAGAAGATACATCTTCACAAGTAACAAAGCTTAAAATGGATTTTAGTAAAAAGGTAAAACCTCTATGGCTCTATCTACCTAAGAACTAGCAACACTTGGATCAACTCCCACTCCACTTTTGATCTTCTCCATCTCATTACTCAGCACTTCCTTTACTTTGCTCTTTAGCTGCAAGCCATGTAGAGAAACAGACACTCTTTACTTTGCTTTCATTTTTTTGTGGAAATAGAAAAGATTTCTGGTAAGGTTTTACATACCTCACTGAGACCTTGTTCTGTTTTCACTGAGACATGAAATGATTCATCAGGCCCTGTTTCCCTGTACTTAATGATTTCTTCTTCATCATTGCTTCTATCTTCTTTGGCATAAATCACCTGAGAGCCGCCTCCAAGCAGGTCGCATTTGGACACAACATCAATCCACAGGTAATCCTTAAACCTTTCTTTTATTTCTTTATATATCCTAAACTGCAATGCCCTCAAAACAAATACATAACTGAATCAGCAAAGTATTAACCAGACACAATTGCTTGTCTCACACACATGTTTTGTCTTCTTCAGATCATTTAAATTAAGTTGACGATGCACATGGTATACACTTACCTGGTCAGAAGGTGAAGTCCCACACTCTCCAGTAAGATCATGAACATATAGAACCGCGGTTGGAAGATGAGTGAGTACAGCAAGAGTTAGCTTCTCTAGATTGTTCCTATCCTCTGTCATGACCCAAAAAAACAACAATCAAATATCATAAAACAATGCATACACAAGAGAGTTATATAGCAAGTAGACTTTACCATCACATCTCCTGAGAAGTCCAGGGGTGTCTGTCACCTGCAATGAGTCTCTGGATGATTAACAATCCAAATCATGAGGAATGTGATTAGATGAAACAAAGCAAGTAATGTAACCTGAAACCGTTGGTAGTTCAAAATGACATGGCCCATCAGAATCCCTCTGGTTGTGAAAGGATAGTTGCAAATCTGACAACCCAAAAAGAATATCATATAAGGGAATGCAAGTTAATATCAAAACTAATATGAAGGTTGGGACAAAAGGCAAAACCTCTGGCTTCCCTGTTGAAAGAATGCGAACCAACGATGATTTCCCCACGTTTGGTGCTCCGACAAGGCAAAGGGTTGGCATTTCCAAGTCAACAACTGGCATAGCCCTCAAAACCTGCAAGATGCTTAACTCTATTCATACAGTTCTGATAATTTAAGTCAAAAGGGTCAAACCATTGCGAGAGAGAAACAAGCAAGGAACCTTTGCTATGCTTAACAAATCATCAACAGCTCTTCCTTCTTGCTGGAAGACCAATTCAAGCTTCTCCACACCTTCGCTCAACCGATCCTCTGCTTCTCGCTTTGATAATGCCTGCCAAAAGAAGAAAAGCAAAAGATCTTTATTAGCTTTTCGTTCAACTAAACTATGATAGAATAAGATAGAACAATGAAATTTTAGAAGTTGGTAACGCCTTTAGTGTTGCAGTACCAATCACAACCTATGTGAGATCACTAACATGAAAAATACAATAATCTTATCTTCCACAGGATTGAGGAGTCTGACCTTAGCACAGAGAGAAGCATGTTCCTTTCCAACAGACAACACCTTCTTCCTCAGAGCATCAACTTTTCCTAACACCTAAAGAACGACTTAATCTATAAGCCAATGCTAGAATCAGTAGTAGGGTAATGGGAGAGAATGACTTAAAGGGCATATGCATAATAGAGATACCTCCTCGTATTTTCCATCACCAAGTGTCAACTCAATAAGAGACCGCTCATAAGGATGCAACAGTCTCCTCCTTGGAAAACTCTCCATGTATCCTTTTAAAGGTAAAGCCAGTTCCTTTTCAAACAAAGACCAGTCAGACAAGAATCATCTCAGAATCTCAACCAAAGGATGCGTTAGAATGAGCTTACTTTCATGAATGCATCAAGCTGTTTAGCACCTCTGTTTCTTTCCCTCTTTGCAATATTAGCTATGCCTGAGTGAGACACCGCAAAATGGACCAAGACTCAGCTAACGAGTTTGAACAAAGGAATCAATATTACAACCTTTAGTTGGTTGGACTCTTTTGGACTTCCTGAGAGCAGAAGAGTACAAATCAATAGATGGCATCACCATGGGGAGTTTTTGAAAAGCCCCCAAACTCTCCTGCACTGGAGGCCCTTGCTTTTCCTGCAAAACCCAACATTCGTTTTCGTTAAAAGTAAAAAACTTTACCTAACCCAAAGCTCGAGACTTTTGTGAGTAAAAAAGGGATCCAAAGGTGGGAACTTTTTACCGGGGAGGTAGGGGTTTCAATCTGCTTCTGAGTGATGTAGGAAGTGGGCAAGTAACTCGAAGTGACGACTGGAGAAACAGCTGTCTGAAGATTCCGATATTGACGCAAAGTTGGAGACTTTGAAGTGGAGGCTGAACAAGAGTATGAGAGAGGTAAGAGGAGGATGAAAAGACAAGGATATTGAGGAAGCGATTGAAGAGGTACCTGACGAGAAGATGAAAGATTGTAGATAAAGCTGTGGTGATGATGCTAAGAGTCGCCATTGATTGGGAAACAAGCTCGACGCCAATTTCATCGTGTTTCTGAAAGCTTGTACAAGGCATTGTCACGCCTTGCACCATTTGAGTTGTGGATTCAGAGATAACCGAACTGGACCGGAATGGTTTTGGGTTCATGGTTCGACAAATTTATTTAACCATGAAAACAACGCTAACTGGTGTATTGGGCCTATACCATGTCAGTTGAAGGACTTTACATAGAGATTCAGGGTACACCGATTAGATTAGAGGACTGCCCTTGAAAAATCGAAAGAGGTAAACAGAGTATGATTTTGGGCCAAGAGACACGATTTTGCCCTTCTGGAAAAGGGATGTGTCAGATGCTAGGTTCTGACTCCTGAACGCAGCAGACGAGCTATATTTGTACTGGGACTCAATAGGTGACTGTTCTACTCACAATTTTGTTTATGGCTTTAGGACCACAAATTATTTTCGGTAAAAATGTTTATCTAACGACGAAATGTGCAGATTTTTTCAGATGAGGTTTTAGAGCCAAATATAAATATAATAACTCTAATTTTAATGCTAACTATTAATACAAAACGAGGACATATCATTTTAATCCTACGTTAACATGACTTTTTTTACTGAACTTCCATAGATTAACATAGGCAATTAAATTATGTATAAGATGGTTACTAGCATACAAAAATATATGGTTTAGGGTAGGACTTGGGTTGCCAGACATTAAACTTGGGATGGACACGATTAGCATGAGCGTGTAACATCAGTCATGTTGGATCATAAAATTTTTTAGCAACTATAAAAACGATAAATTATAGGTTAACTGGTAACATAGCCAAGACTACCTTAATAAGTATTGTTAACATAAACTTAAATCATGGTTTTTTATAGTTGGAAAATGTAGGTTAATTTTAAGTCATTTCTCAACAAACAAACAAAAATGATATTTTAACGGTTAATGTAATTAATTAACTGCTACGGATAAAACATACACACTACCATGAGTGTGTGACATCAGTCAGATAGGTATGTCCCTTCGTTCATCACTTTGTATTAACAGTTAACATGCTTACATATATGCTACAGACAAACATAACATTAGTGGTCAACTGACTTCTCCAAACGCCGCTCTATCTCTTTAAAGTCCTCCCTCATAATATTGCCAATGTCAACGACTGTATCTTTGGGTTAAGCTGCAACTAGCTAGGTTAGCGACAGACAAGTGAGCATTTGGATGGGAAAAGATCTCCATATGTTGACATCAACGTTTTGTCTTCGTCTTTCTTTCTTTAGCTTATTTTTCTTTTTGCTTTCGTTTAATTCTCGTACGAATCAAATCAGCGCTTGTGAATCCACCTTTAAACATGTCTTTCCGGAAAACATATCCTTTACCAATCAGGAGAACCATGTTGTCGACAAAGCCATCTTCTTATTCATCCAGCCACCCAGAGTTTGTACTCCTGCACCAGTTTCCTTCTATGTCGTCTAAAATAAATTTTACATTTATGCGAACATCCAAAATAAACTCTGCTGTGATCATATTTTCACAATAATTTAACAAGAAATTACCAACGTTATTTGTTAATAGACAAGTTACAGCGTTAATGTCATTATTATCTAATAACATGATATCTAACGAGTAAACAAGGTATGGTTGGGCTGAATAATAAAATGATCAGGCTAATTGCAATCCTAACAATCACATTATCACCAAAGTTTTTTGACCTTTACATTATCTCTTGATGACAATCCGATCAACAATGCTCTCATCGGCGACCAATACATGAAATCCATCTCATGTCTGAAAACTAGAAACACCACCGTGTCTGGCCAAAAACGAATAATAGTAAATGATAGGAAAGTATACAAACATGACAAGAGAAAAGAGAAAGGGAGCTCATACCTGTTTTATTTTCTTCATCTCTTCTTACAAAAACAGTAGGTGTGTTTCTCTCCAACTGCATACATTTTATAAATAAAACTAAACATTTAGGGGAGTGTATTCAATTGAGATTTTTAGATGATTTGTGTCAAAATGACAAATCTACTGTTATTGAAACATGAATTTTAAAAACTCATTTAAAATCTAGTGTTATTGAACTTGACATTTTACAAAGTACTCTGAAATTTACTGTTATTGAAAATATTTTAAGTTGTGGAGTTTTAAAGTTTTCAAGTGATTTTATAGTGTTTTGGATGAAGTTTCTTAGTTAAAAAAAATAAAACTCAAATCACATGGTTTTAATTGATACTCTAGAGTGGTTTAACAAAAAACATTTTATTCTCTGTAATTCCTTAAAATCATCTAAAACCTCATTAAAAATCAAATCACTTCAAATTTTAGATTGGATACACCCCCTTTAACATATAAATATCTTTTAAATGTTAGATGGGTGAGAGGATAAAAAATGTCATACTTACGTGAGAGGATGAGAAGATGAGAGAAGTCTGGTGTTTAAAAAATAAAAAGAAAAGTCTAAATAGAACATAGTCCGAGGACCTTACACACCTATCCTATATGAAGCAATAGACATAGGAATCGGTATGGAAAAAAAGAGGAAAAAAGGGAGGGCTCCGCTATTATTGGTTCGTTCTAGAGGCATACACGACTCCTTGATGGCAAATGATGATGATTTAAAGACAAATCTTGAGATTGTTTTTTTTTGTTTATTATGTCTGCATCACATGTGTGTAATTTATTCTCTGAAGCAAACAATATAACTATAAATTTGAGAATGTTTTTTAAGCAAAATTGCACTAGCATTTGTCTTTAGCTTCATACAGATTTTTTATAAGGAAAACATAGTAAAGTAGCTAGCGGTTCCATGGATTGTTGCTGGCTGCTTCTAATTCATTTTGATTATGAGATCATTGATCTTATCTTCACGGTTTCCAGTATCTCCTCCATCGCTGAAAACTTGTTTCTTCCCGTGCAAGACACCAGCCTCTGGCTTGTTGAGTTTCACGGGTCCCAAGAACCTCATAACCTCTCTGAAATGATCACCAACTCTTGCTATCTCATTGACAATGTCTTCTATGCAAAAGATACCATGTTCTCCTAGAGCCTAGGGTAAACACGAGTTAAAAAGGTTTAAGAACAGTATGGTCATTATCTGGTGGATATAAGCTATCCTATACATTGAATAAGAAGCTACTTATTACCTGTTCGATAATGTTGTTGTCGGTAAGAGGAACAGGATTGCCTTCTATTATTGTGTATCCCTTCTTGAATATGAGGTCCTTAACGCTCTTACCATTTGGGTACCTTGAAATGACAAACATTGGTTCAGAGCTCATAAAAGAAAATCAAGCAAGCAAAACAGTTCACGATTGAAAGATGATTTTTCTTAACGTAGTACCCATAAGTGACGTAAGGCTGGACTTTGAGAAGCTTTTGAAACAAACCATCAGTTGCTTTGGCAAATACACCAGTGAAAGTGCTCCTTAGTTGCATACTGTTAAGAACCTTCTTGGTCTTTGGGTGCATATCATTCTTACTGCTCACCATAAAAGGAAAAGGGAGGAGGGATGGTGAGGAAACACTAGCATAGGAAGATAAATAAAACCACTGGAGAAAATAAATTACCCTTGTATGCGTATGATGAAAACAAGGTTTGATTTTGCTGGTTGAGGAGTTGCCCTTGGCCTCTTTACCCTTTGCTTCATCCGGATAAGGTCTATTTCCTAAATGTCACAACAAGTAACAGTAAGGTTACAAAGAATGATCAAGTATTAACAAAACATACAACAAGTTGTAAACATATCTGCGAGTTGAAACCAAAGCTAAAGTGTATTATTAACTTGTAATTTAGGTAAAAGACTAGATTCAGCCAAACATGTTAGGATTACAAAACAAGTCTTATAGATGCATAATCAGAGCTTGAGGTTTATATAAAATGGACCTTAGCCCTGAACTCAAGAACAAAGTCTTCAGGTCGTTTGATATCAGCAACTTTCTTCTTCTTTTTGCCGAAATTGCCCAACTCAAGTTGCTTCTTCCTGATAAAGGCAAGCTCATCCCTGTTCTTCCTCTTCTTAAGTATAACCTCAGGTATGTAGTCCAATCCCTTATTAGCTTCTTCTACAGCCATCACCTTAGCTTCTTCTTCAGCCATTACTATTATCTCTACTCTTTCTCTCTAGTCACTGCAAAACAAACAGATCTATGATTTATGATGACAAAGTAATAACTCTGGTTCGAAACAGAAGGAGCACGAAGCTTGACGAGAGACATTAGGCGAAAGGAAAGCAACTATTTACCGGTGGAGACGAAGCAATCGAACGGTGGTTGAAGAGATTCCAAGTTAGACGGCGGCAGTATCGTCCTTTTGGTTCGAGAACCGCTGTCTGAGACTTAGGGTTTATCAACTTTTAAGTCTCTCTGTCTGTTTAAGACAGACCTAGTTACGGTCCGGGTCAAATTATACAATCTAGGGTATAAACCAACCATATATGGGCTTATGGGTCTCATTAACTTTTATTGAAAGCCCATTATTTCGAGATTGGCTTATATGTGAAGTTGAACTAGACTTTCACCCGTATGACTGCAAATTCAACGACAAGTATAACCTTTTTAAATTAATACTTTATAAAATAATATATACTTAAAATTTATATAAAATAATATAATTTTATAGTTTCAAATTGAATTTTTGGTTCAATTAGTATATCGATAAATTAATATCTCTATAAATTAATTAAAAAATTATAATTTTGATGTAGTCCAAACATTATTAATTTATAGAGGTTTCACTGTATATATTTTTGCACATTAACTTGTCAGTTTGGTACGAAAATTGAATGGATTAAATTACAATATTACCTATGAAAGCCTTCCACGACTTTTCCCATATTTTATACGTGGAGATAAAAGTGTTGCTAGCCACATCTACCATGAAATCTAGAGCACCCGTTTGAGAATAATGGTTCTGAAACTTTGCCACTCTGACGACTCCAATAACATTTCCCCTTTTACTTATCACATGTGAGGAGAAAACTGATAAGAAAAATTTCAGATCTAAAGAAAAACGCGGTCGACTACTCGAAGTTCATAATTTGCCCGAGAAGATATTTTTTTCCTTGTCTTTTTTTTTCATACACAATCAATCATACTCTTATAATTGAGACTTATGTTATCTTGTTTTGAAAGAGAAGAAGTAGAATCAATGATAAACTGAAACTTTGGGAATACCATGTTAAGCTCGAGAAAAACTCCGGTGAGATATAGAGATGAAAGAAATTCAAAATAGTACCTTTAGCAGATGAAGACTACCGATTTCTAAAACCAGAATGTTTTTGCTTGGGGATTATTTTTGAACTCTCCTCTACATTGATCGCCTCCAAAACTGGTATAGCTGAAAATGATTTATCATCAATTTTCTTGCTATTCGGCCGCCGTTTTGCCTTGTTCCAAATCTATAAAAGAGTTTGGATTGGTTAAAAGGAAGAGGTAGTGGTTTTTTAGCTTTTGGTAATTATTGAATTCACGTAATGTTTGGTTAACTATCATGTAATGTTTGGTTACTATTTAAATTAAATTTAGATGGTTTGATTTAAGTCTAGACCGTGTCATAGACTTGTAATATTTAAAGTGAATTAAGGGTTAATTCTATTTTATACTTCACTTTTAATAGATTAGATGTAAAATAAAATCAATCACAGAAAAATAAATTTGTATTAAGTGATGATGTTTAATGTTTATGATTAATCAAAGGGATCAATAAGATGTTAGTTATTATGTCTTCGGAATTTTTGATAAAAAATAGTTAGAAAAATAACCAAATTTTATTTGAAGAATTAAATTTTCTTTAAAAAAACAGTAAGAGTTTTCTTTTCACTAATTTATTCTTCATTAAAATTAGAGATAAAAATATTTCTTCATAAATTCTTTCATACTTGAGAAAAGGAGAAATGGAAGAAAATTTATGTGTCAATAATTTGATAAACTTTTCAACTCAAACAATGAATTCGTTATATTTTTTTCTAAGATATAATCACAAATTAAAATTTATTTCTACTAATATTGTTAGTGGACTTTTTATGTTTGATGAAGAATGAGAGGGTGGTTCATATATTTTTGGTGTGGAGGTTGAACCGACAAGGTAATCTAGGAGGAGATATACTGTCGAAACTGATTAGACAAAGCAAACATGAAACAAAATGCATCACCTCACAAGGATGAAAGCAAAACTAAATATGTACTTTTGAAACTAAAGCTGAATGAATGGTTTAATTTTTTTCCAGCAGATGATGGATTTTAATTTCAAAGAAATCCATAATTGATAAATGTTGGAGAATCATATGTTGGTGATTAGATCACATTTGGATGTATTATAAATTGAACCGGTAATGACCAGCTCGTAATTTGATTGTCTTACTATACATAAGATCGCAACTATAGGTATTTTTAATAACCAAGGAAATCAAAATCTCAATCATTGGCCGGCCAAGAAAATAACATTTCATTTATGAACTACTGTTTAGAAAAGGCAGAACACATATATAAGATTTCAAATGCATTTGGTATTATTATCATGTGAGGCTGTACTTTACGATACTATAAAACGATCATATCATTATATTTTAATTACGCGTACAAATCATAAAAAACATTTATTCATAATAACCACAATTGAAAATGATCAAATACATATTTTGGTTGGTAAACCACAAATATAACTTACATAAAACAAATGTAAAGAACTGATTTAACGATTGAGTTTATACCAATGGTGAATGGTTTTATAAGTTAACAAGAACGAATATATAATCATAAACAATGATTAATGACATTTTTACGAGAGATGGATGTGTATGATTTTTAGTTTTGGACATTCAACGAAAGGAGAGACCAGGTTAAATTATGTGAAACGAAAGTGATTGTCGGGGAGATTTGATTGGCCTAGTAATCCTTGTCCAAATTGCTAACTTACCTAACACTTAAAACATATAAAGATAGCTTCTTTATACAGGATTTTGAATCAAACATCTCACCTAAACCCTAAAAAATGGAACTACGTAAACGTACGTACGTACATACATACATACATATATGTTTATAATATATTTTTTTCTTGGAACATATGTTTATAATAATTATAATAACGTTTTATAACGAATAAACGATAGTAAAATTGCACAAATAGGTAACAACAAAGACAAACTCATTTGATTAAGATAGAGCTACTTATAGCATTTATTACACTAGGTATAACATGAATAATCATGAACACTCATTATTCATGTTCCCAGAATAAATCAATAATTCAGATCAATGGATGATGGATCATTACAACATTATGATTTTTCTTTCTCTTCTTTTACTCAACTGTCCACTACTATACAATTACATGTGTGGGCTCTGTAACTCTAGGTCAGATTGCACACATCAAAAGTGTCCTTTTTCTGTAAACATCATTCATTTAAAAAAAAAAAGTCACATGTCCATCCAATTCCATAAATAGAACTCACACTTCACTTCCCACGACCACATCACTTCACATCTATATCCAAATTTTACTTTCTTTCTCTTTATATATTCTCTATACTGCTATATACACAAACTAGAAACTGTAAATGGATCCTTCTTTCAAAGGAGACCAAGAAATGTTAAAAATCAAGAAACAAGGTCATCAAGATCTTGAGTTAGGTTTGAATCTTTTGCCAAGTGCTACGACCTCATCAGAGCTCAATCTCATGGATTCTTTCAAAACCAGCTCATCGTCGACTTCTCATCATCATGGCAATCATCAAGAACATTTGGAAAATCCGAGAGTGTTCTCGTGCAATTATTGTAAGAGAAAGTTCTATAGCTCCCAAGCACTAGGCGGCCACCAAAACGCTCATAAACGCGAACGCACCTTAGCCAAACGAGGACAGTACTACAAGATGAGTCTCTCATCCTCGTCTCCTTCTTCAGCGTTCGCTTTTGGCCACGGTTCAGTCAGCAGATTCGCAAGCCTGGCATCCTTACAGTTACATGGCTCGGCTAATAACAGATCAACGCTAGGGATCCAGGCTCACTCAGCGAGTCATAATCCCTTGTTAGGAAGACAAACAGCGAGTTTAACTCAGGTTTTCAAACATACCATTCACCAGAAACCAGGCACCGGAAAGATGTTGCCGGAGAAATTTCACCTTGAAGTCGCCAGCAGTAATAACACTATTGCTCCTAAGTTGGAGATGATTGGACATTTCAAGAGCAAAGAAGAAGATAATAATCAGTTTAAGAAGATTGACTTGACTCTTAAGCTATGATATCTTCTTCATCTTCTTTTTAGTCTTCATTACTATACATTTTTGGTTTTTATTATCTTTTGATTCTTATCTTTGTTTAGTATAATGATTGACAGGATGTGTTAGAGTTCCATTAATCAAGTTGTACCTTTCCCCCTCAATATATGTTGGTGTGATTCAATATTTGAGGTTTATTTTAAGCATATGCAGTACAATACTCAAACATGTAACAAGTTGGATTACGATAAAATGTTAGGTACTCTGACATAAATGATTAAGGCTGGTGTAACTCTTATAATGGAAACATGGCTATCAGAAGTACAACATATATATCATATACCAGCAGAGAATATGTTAGTCCAAGTGAACTTAACCCTACATTATAAATGAGTGTACCAGAAATTATGGAATTACAAACAATATCATGGAGTAGAGTCATTATAATATGTCCTGCGTTATACATAATTGCCCACTAAATTTGTCACCAATTTTTTAGGCGTGAATTGACTTTAGTCAATCAATGTGAATAACATAATATATATAATTATATATTATCTATATAAATTATGTATACAGATGATGGTCTAGTGGAGTATTTTACGTTCTAAAAATTAAAGTGTAGAGTAGATACAATGTGATTATCGAAGATTGGTCCTACCTGTAGTTTAAAGAAACAGACATATATGAATCAACAAGTAAAGAGTTCTTCGTCAGAGGTTGTTGTTTTCATCGCCATGTGACTATTAAAGTTCAATTCCGATGGTCCTTTTTTAATCTAATCTTGTCACGTCGCAATTATTATTTCACAAAACTTTATCATCTTTACATAAAATAATGTTTTTACTATAGCTTAATTAATTAATCGCTTACCAAAAATGATCTTATATTTAATTTACATTTTAATGGTTTATACTATATACAGTTTCTTTTATTCTTATTAGAAATATTGATTTAAGCACAAATTATTTCAATACTAAATTTAATATTAAATTTAAAGCATCATTGAAACATACGTCGTAGACTATAAATTGAATACTATATTTTGAATATAAATAATCATATTTCTAAATTAATTAATTTATATTAATACATGACAAACATCAAATTAGTTTTCAATCTAAAAAAACAAAAATATTAAAAATAACATATTTAAACCAAAAGAGTAAATAATATATAAAAAACAAAATACAAATTAAATTAAAATATTTTAAAATATGGAAACATGAAAAACTAAAATAAAATATTAAATAATATAAAAATAAATTGACAAATAATAAACATAATATATGTATTTTAAATTTATTGTTTTTCTCACGGTTTTAATTTTTTTTTTATAATATATGATGTTCACTCACTTTTCCTATTTTGATGTTTTATGAATTGTTACTGTTTATAATAATTTTAGTGTCACTAGAATTCCTTTCAATCCACGAGTATAGTATTTTTTTTATTATAATTTCAAGTTTTTTAATTTGATTATTACTAGAAAAATATTTTAATCCAAAATCAACACCCCAAAACTAAAAACATGAAACCAAAAACATATTTAATACATTTATGACCAATACTCCATTCGTTTCTGAAAGTAAGATTTTCTAAATTTGTTTTTTGTTCTATAAAGATAGATTTTATATATTTTAAGGTACTTTTACTAAATTTGAGAGACGTTAGTTAAGAATATTTGAATTGATTAAATTTTATTGGTAGATAACTAATGAAAATTGAGAAAAATGTTAAAAAAAATCCTCGACTTTCTAGATTGGACCATTATAATCCCCAACTTTCGGAAAGGCCCAATAACATATAATCTTTTATTTGACTTTTTAAAAAATTCCTAACTTTTCTTTGACTGGATCATTTTAAGCCCGACGTTAATTCCACTAACGGAACGTTTAAACTCAGTTAATTTCCGTCGTTAATGAAAACGACGTCGTTTTCTCTCAATTAAAAAAATAGAAGTCGAAGTCTTCTTTCCAAAGATTTGGGGATTTTCTGAAACATAAACCCTAAATCGCGAACCACCACCAAAATTCTCTAATCCCACTCGATTGAATTCACTCTGCACGAAGATGAGTTCGGATTCGACATCAGAGAGTTCAACTGTGGCCACGTTTGATATTCGGGGATTTCCGGCGAAATGTCCTTGCGGGACTGCGACCACAATCTTCACATCAGAAACTGTCAAGAATCCGGGGAGACCTTTCTACAGATGTCTTACCAGAAGGAAGGTTGGTTATTTTGTTCTTTGATTATATTGTGTAGTTACTATGTTTTTATTAACATAGAACGTGAATCAATTTGTTAAGATCTTGTGGTTTTTGCATAGCACCACTTGTTTAAATGGGTTGAGGAAGCTGTTCTTGAAGAGGTTGAAGATGCCTTACCAAAGATTGCACAACTTGAAGCTGAGATTAACAAAGGAAAGTCAGATGTTGAGGATTTAAAGGGTGTGATAACTGAGTTGATGGAAGAGGTTGTGAGAACTAAAACAGAGGTGAAGAGATGTCAAGTTATGATGAAGTTTGCGGTTGTGATAATATGCTTGATCACCATTGTTGTCTTAGTTAATTTCATGTAGACATAAGTTTGTTATTGGCTTCTGGTGAAGAACTAAGTTGTTTGTGTTTGTTAAGTGACTATTTTGGTGTTTGTTATTGACTATTTTGTTGTTTGTTAGGTGACAATTTCATGAAGATTGCATTTGTGACATAACATATAACACTATTAGTCTTACAAACCTTGAAATATTAGTCTTACAAACCTCAAACCTTAGTCTTACAAACCTTGAAACATAACATAAATGTCAAAGAACTGAAATTTTAAAAGTAGTAGAACCATAAGTCTTACAAACCTTGAAATATAGCATAAGTGTCAAAGCACTAAAACACAAAATACTGAAACAGAGAACATCCAAATCATGGAAACCATCGTCCCCATCCCGACGCTTCCGAGCTTGACGGTTCATGCATGGCTTGTTCCCATCTCGCTGACCCTTGTGGCTCTGTTGAAACTTGTGGCTGGGTTGGTTGTGATGATGATGCATGGAACTGTGGCTGGGTTGGTTGTGATGATGATGATGCATGGGACTGTCTCTCGGTTGGTTGTGATGCTGATGCATGAGATGGTACCTACAAAGAGAAAATATGTTCAAGTGAGCCTAACAAGACTAGAAACTAACCGTAACAACTTCATCAACTTACCTGATTTTTTCTAGGGCGGCCTCGTGGTTTCTTAGGTTGTGCTTCAACAAAGTCATTCTTACATGTCTTCCTGTTATGATCATCTTGCTTGCAATTAGAACATGTTATAACTCGATCAGCACGAGTTCGCTTTCGTACTATCAGTTGCAGAAACTGATTCACCCTTCTTCTTAGAATCTGTCTCACCCTTGCTCTTAAACCTATCATGGTTTTTTGGTCTTCCCGGGTTTCCTTTTCTCCAAGGAGGTGGGAAGACACCTAATCTACCCGTATCAGGCCATAACTTCTTCCCTTGGACATGGCTTATCTCCATGCTATAGGTTTGACGCTACATAGCTATGGTGTAACAAGGAGCAACAAAGTCAGAAAGTCTTTTACCTTCTTTAAGGATCACATAGGCGGCATGAATGCATGGAATTCCAGTCATTTGCCATTGGATACACCCACAACTTAGCTCAGACATATCAACAGCATAAGCCACGCCATTATAATCAACCTCTGTGACTGGACCAATTGCTGGAAAGCTCATACAATCCTTAGACGTCGTCTTTGTGAACTTTGTCTTAGCTCTATTAGCTATTACAGTCCTTTTCGCATTTCTAACCATACATTGTCTCCTTATGTCCTCTAACATCTCCAATAATGGCTTTCTTCTTGCTTCACGGATGGTTCTGTTGAAGGACTCGCTTAGGTTATTCAGATTATCGTTGCACATCGTCCCTAATTTGAAATAAGTTATGGACCAAGTTTCTGGTTTGGTGACTTGAAGAGTAGCATAGGCGCCTGGATTGTACTCTTTCAGCTTCTCACTCCACATTTTAAAATCTCCAGCTGTATAACTCCTTGATATTCGCCAGAAGAGCCTTTGTAGCGTCATCTCATGGCTGCTTTTCTTCCAATTATCGAAGATGTGTCTGCAACATTGTTTATGCTCAACCTCTGAAAATGGTGTAGACTGCTTTCACTAAACCCTGCCAATTACAAGATGTAGACAGTTAAATACAACTGTGTTTCATGAAAACAATGAGATGCTTTAAAAAATCAAACACTTACCTTTTGTTTGTTAGATAATATAGCATAGCCTTTGTCATCCCCTAAGCCCAAGTTATTTGTGAGGTGTCTCACAAACCAGTCCCAATTCGTGTCATTCTCCACTTCTACTACTGCCCATGCAATAGGAATAATTCAATTGTCTCCATCATGCCCTACAGCAGCCAAGAGATGACCCTTAATGTCCCACTTTAGAAATGCTCCATCTAAACCTATTATTGGTCTACAAGTAGTCTTCCAAGTCTCCTTCTGAGCATGGAAGCAAACATAGAGCCGGAAAAATCGTTGTTTACTTCCTACTATCGGCCCAGGGATAGTTTCAATTTCCATTGTAGTGCCAGGGTTAGTTCGAAAAATCTCCGCTTGATAATTCCAGATCTGGTTGAAATGTTCTTCGTGGCTTGCTTTTCTTTGTTTCATAACCTTTTGTCTTCGCATCCCCACAAGCTTCCACGCTCACAAACATCCTATACTCTCTCTGGATCTCAGAAGCAATCTCATGCTTGGTAATTTTCGGATTCAATCTCAGCCTCTCAGAGAACAGCATTGCTATCGTAAAACACTTCAAAAACTTTGAGTGTCATGTTATCTCACACTCGTGCTCACTCACATAAACTTTGATCATCAGCTTCTGTTTGCTTTTCTCATAAGAACAATACACCCTCTAGGGACACGAGCTCTCTTCATCAGCACATTTCGCACCTAACTTCAAAGAAGTGGACCGATAAAGCTTGATGTTACGCTGGGTTTTTAATGTATACCAGAGAAGGGTGTGTTTGAATTCTTCAGTAGTGGAGAAAGTGTTTCCCAATCCAAGCAATGCCTCTGGATCCACATCTTCTCTGTAGGCTAAACTAGGAATTGATTGTTCTTCATTTTCATCATCTGATGATAAAGGATCTGGAACTTTTTCATCCTCCCATGTCCATTCGTCCCCAGTATCTTCATCATTCTCACAATCATCATTCCTCGCTTCTTCTCCAAAAAAGACAGTCAAATCGCGAGTAGTTTCTTCCTCGATACCACCATGACCACATGCATCATCATCAAGGACTTGTTCGTTGTCTGGGACTTCATCAGCTTCGTCGCCACCAACAACTTCATCAGCTTCGTCGTCACCAACAACTTCATCGGCTTCGTCGTTGCTGATTCCTTCTTCTTCTTCCCTGTCGACTACATCTGATTTGGCCTTTTTCTTCTTACCTCCTACACCATTGACTCTAATTGTTCTTTTTGATCCACTTATGGCCCCAGCTACTTCAGATGATTCTCTGAGAAGCTCGCCACGAGAATGCCCCGACGCGGCTATAGAGCTTGCACCACCCAGTTTCCCTTTTCGAGAATTCTTGTTCTTCTTATTACCCATCTCTCCTCTCTATACGATCTACTTCATCTAGGATTAGAGAATTTTTGTGGTGGTTCGCGATTTAGGGTTTATGTTTCAGAAAATCCCCAAATCGATTTGGGAAAGAAGACTTCGACTTCTATTTTTTTAATTGAGAGAAAACAACTTTGTTTTCATTAACGACATAAATTAACTGAGTTTAAACGTTCTGTTAGTGGAATTAACGTCGGGCTTAAAATGATCCAGTCAAAGAAAAGTTAGGGATTTTTTCAAAAGTCAAATAAAAGATTATATGTTATTGGGCCTTTCCGAAACTGGGGATTATAATGGTCCAATTTAGAAAGTTGAGGATTTTTTTAACATTTTTCCCAATGAAAATTGTATAGAAAAGTAAATAATAAATTGCACTGTAAATATTTATTATATTTTTAATAAGCGAAAATACTTTAGAAAAACCTTATTTTTAGAAACGGAAGGAGTATGAATTTACATTTATTTAATTTCTAATATTAATTTTAAATATATCTAATTTAATAATTTAAAATTTATATAAAAATAAATAATAAAAAGTCGGCACAAGGTGTTGGCCATCATCTAGTATATATATATATATATATATATATAATTGTTATGAACCAGATTGTGGATGACTCATAACCAAGAGATTATGATTTTTAATCTTTCTATTTCTCTATGACGATGTAATCTCCTATATAAGGAACTTCTATGTTATGAATAAAGATAGACTTTTCTATTACTTTTATAACACGTTATCAACACGAAACTCTAAATCCCTAAGCTAATACCCAAATCGAAAAACCCTAAAACCCTAACCCTAGCCGGCGATCCGACGAACCCTAAACCCCGATCGCGTCTCTTGTTCCTGCATCTGTTCCAGCTCGCGTCCCCGATCATCTTCAGCCCAAGGCGTTCCTGATCCTAGCTCAGACGTTAGCGACCCGAGAGCAGCTCCAGCACGCGACCTCTTCCACGTTCGCGACAGCATCAGACAGCTCGCGTCCGACGATCAAGGCGTTC
>NC_027753.1:24613140-24613418 GCF_000695525.1 Brassica oleracea var. oleracea | reverse complement strand
TTAGAACTGATTGACCGTTAAATTGATAGATTTATTTTCTCATCCTGCTTGGTTAATTGTTCTTCTGATTTAAAATTGTTTAAACCGACCAGCCTGTTAAAACATTGATTGAATCCGATAGGTTGCTAGCTTGCTTTGCTTATATAATCCGATAGGTGGATAAATTGATTGAGGTTTACTTGTTTAAAATCTGAATGATCTAATTGCATGATTCTTTAGGTTTAATATCATCTGCTAGGATTGATAGTTTTGTAATCTGATCTGTTTTAAATAGAAAC
>NC_027753.1:24611903-24612614 GCF_000695525.1 Brassica oleracea var. oleracea | reverse complement strand
CTCCTTGAATCTATTTCTATTACATTGTCTGCTTAGATTAAATGAATGAATGATTTTTCTATATGAGTACACTAAAAAACGCCAATATAAGTACTAAAGTAGGTATCGTCAGTTTGAAAGAAGACTATGGCTAGGCTAATATATTATTGCCTAAGGGTATGCATCTAGAAATCAGTGATGCCTTGTTTTCACCCAGCTCTAAGAGCTAGAGCAGCCTATTGAGTTTTAAAGATATAAGAACGAATGGTTTCCATATTGAAACAATGGGCGAAGGAAACAAAGAGTTCCTTCAGATATATGTATAAAATCCTCCAAGGCCATAATAAGTCCTAAAGACAATACCTGCATTCTCTACTGACCTAGACTATGCATAGATCAGTATGATAGAGGCTAAAAGCCTGCGAAAATATACACTTTATGGCCCGACTGAATTGGCCATCTTGGTCCAAACATGATGCGAAAATTGATATTCAAAAGGCACACATTAAAATATAAGAAGAGTTATCCCAAAGAATCTCCCGTCTGTAGCATGTACACAAGGAAAACTCATTAGGCCATCACCAGTAAAACGGCGACGAGTCCCTTTTCATAATAAAGACTATATGTCTAGATAATACTGGTGGATACATGTTCCAAGCGTTTAAATGATTATGGTATGTTCATGGGGGTAAGTGTGGACAATTCTGTGATACATGTCCATACCAAGAACGG
>NC_027753.1:24611422-24611838 GCF_000695525.1 Brassica oleracea var. oleracea | reverse complement strand
AAAACTCTCATTCACAGCTTGGGCCACACGAAATTTACATGCACCTAAGTTAATACGCATCATGCCATTTAGTGAACATAGATATCCCCTATCATAATTATTAACGGGTCAAGAGCCAGACATACCCCATCATAAGACATTTGGATGTGATGTCTATGTACTAATTGCTCCACCACAGAGAACTAAGATGGGACCTCAAAAGGAGGATGGGGATATATGTTAGATATGATTCTCCCACAACAATAAAGTACCTTGAGCCAACTATGGGTGATTATATTTGAGGCTAGGTACACAGATTATTTTAAGACCAGGAGGAGAAAAATAATAAAGCCGGTAAAAGAATGGTAAAAGAAATAGAATCGAATTAACCATCAATGTCTTGGCAAGATCCTCGGATTAAAGAATGTGAAATAGAC
>NC_027753.1:24610303-24611398 GCF_000695525.1 Brassica oleracea var. oleracea | reverse complement strand
AGCTAGCTAATCAAATGCCAGACACATTTTCTGACCCGAAAAAGAATGACTAAGTCATATATAAACCAGCTTGTAAAGCACCAACAAATTTGATGTCCAAGAAGAGACACAGTCAAGTTGCTACAGAGTCTAGACAACGTATGAAACATGGTAGACTAATAGGTTCCAAAAGATAAGAATCCTCGGAAACAAAAGAAAAGTGCAGAGAATGATAATCAAAATCCAAATCCGAGGTTACTAAGAAAACCATCCCAGACATGGAGATAAGGCCTGCCGGCTCTAAGGTACAAGTACCAAACAATGTAGCTTGGGACGTCAAGCTGCAAAGTATTAAATGTCCTGATAATAATGAATCTCAATCGATTATATCATGTCTGGAACATAATGGAACCAATAAGGAATGTCGACATAAGATGATTTATTTGTATACAAGGTAGCAGTAGCACTTGAACTTATGAATATAAGCAAAGATCATGAACCCACGTCAATATAAGAGTTCACACTCGTAAAACAGATTGGATTGAATGGAAACGTGAGGTTAAATAGTTTAAGGAAGAAGGGCGTATTTGGTCATATGATTAAGACGTCATATGATGTTAAAACCAGTGGATATAAATGGGTATTGTGAGGAATAGAAATCGTGAGATATAAAGCTGATGTTGCACAAGGATTCTCACAAAGACCAGTAATAGATTATGAGGAGACATACTCCCATGTGGTGGATGCAATTACTTTTAGATTTCTCATAAATCTGGCTATATAAGAGAGAAAATTAGACTTGCAGCAAGTTGATGTAGTGACTGCATATTTATATGGTCCACTGGATAATGAAAGTACTAGAGGGTATTGAGCTGAAAGTACAACAAGTTCTCGAGAACAATATTGATAATCATCAAAGTATATGATCTGAATATCATAGGAATCTCTGGATACAATTTCCAAACAGTTGAATATCTCAAGAAAGAGTTTAAGATGAAAGATCCTTGGAAAACAAAGTTTTGTTTGAGATTACAGCTTGAGTACATTAACAATGAAATCCTTGTGCATAAAATAGTATATACAGAAAAGGGTACTCAAGAGATTTAATATAGACCA
>NC_027753.1:24576284-24609836 GCF_000695525.1 Brassica oleracea var. oleracea | reverse complement strand
AGACCTTCAGTAATGACCAAATCAGGGGGAGTAATGTGTGTTGTACTCTTTTTCCTTCACCTTGTTTCCCTTTTTACCATATTGGGTTTTGGGTTTTCCGGGAGAGGTTTTAAAGAGGCAACATTAGCATGTTACAAACCCTATATGGTTATGACATCCAAGGGGGAGTGTTATGAATCATGAAGTGGATGGTCCATAACATAGACCATACAAGTTCAAGACTAGGTTTTGTCCCAATTGGGTTTTCCTGACAAGATTTTAATGAGACAACATTAAAGCACATTACAAGCTCTAAATAGTTATAGCATCCAACTAGGAGTGTTATGAACCAGATTGTGAATGGCTCATAACCAAAAGATTATGATTTGTAATCTTTCCATTTATCTATGACGGTGTAATCTCATATATAATGAACCTTTATGTTATGAATAAAAATAGACTTTTCCATTACTTTTATAACAATAATCATTTATAGTATTTTTGTTACTTGACATTTCACGATAGCTCATAAACTTTCTGTAATGATACGTGACCATGTGGATGAGAGCGATCTACTAGTGAAAATTAATTATTGTATTAGATTTACTGAATCATAACCTAAAGATTCTGTGGAGTTTGCTTTGGGTGGGGTTTCGTATCAAGTTGATGTTTACATTAAAGTTATAATTAGACTTTAACCCGCATTCTATTGCGGGTGATTTTTCAATTTACAATATTATACATTTATAATTTTTTAACAATTTTTTTGACATTGTTCATACAAATCAAAATGATATTACATACGTTATTTCTTATTCTATCAATATCTTATGCATATATATATATTGTATTTGTTCGTATTTATAATCAATTAGTATGTATATTAACATGTCTTTTCCGAAACCAAATACTTTTTGGCAAATAATAATAAGATTTCTGATTATTTAGAATATTTTTTGGAGGTAATTAATGACAGCATATTAAATTTTTATATATGAAATTTCAAATAGCTGAATAAGTCAAATTAAATCTTATATACAATTACTCTATACTTAACCGGATAATTTCACAATTGTATATCCATGTTACCCAGATAAAGGCGGAGTGATGTTTTCGATTATTACATAACTACAATTATTTGGTAGCAATTTTTAGTTTTAATAGTTGTAACTTACAAGTAATAACTTATGAATGTAAAAAAAAAAAACTTTTGAACGTGGGTGTTACAAAAAAAAATTATGCACTTGTTTTTTTTTGTTGCTAAGAGACTTGATTTAAAACTTGTGTAGAGATTCATCAATGTGGTCTCGTCAATGTGGTCGCAACAAAAGGTTAAATCGAATTGTGTTTGTTATTAAACCAAACTTTATTTGATTGACAGAATAATGTAACTATTGGGTATTTTAATTCCATCGTAATGGACTTATCCCCTATATATTATTCTAGAAGCATTACAACTTCTTTTTGTAACCACATGTCATCACTAGGATGATTCTTAGAATCATTAGATAAATATGTTGGTTCATCTAATTATATAATAAGTTTTTTATTAAACTAACAATAAATTCATCATTAATGTACTTTATTATTTTCTTAAATAAAATTTAAAGAATTGCCTAAAGTGGTTAAAGTATATATGGCAATTAATGATTTTGAATAATAAAGATTTGATAAAAAAAAATAGTGTATCTTCTATCATATTTGTTTAATTTTAAACTATTAAATAAATTAAACAACCACAATAACTATATAATAAAAATTTAGATTTTTATTTATATGTTATATTTAAAATTTTTAAAAACGGCTATAAATTACTAAAACTGTTAAGAGTTTCACATTCAAATTTTATGATGCCGCGCAAGGCGCGGATCTTAACCTAGTTAAGCATTATGGTGAAAGCCTATTAATGATTACTAAAAGTTTAAGATGAGGTCAGTGGCATAAAAAGTAATTACTTAAATCAATTAAGGATTAAGTACTAAATGTGCTAAATGTACTTCAACTTTAATAGTTTAGAAGATAGATGATATAATAACGCTGATCATTGCAATTAACAATCAACATTTTCCACAAATCAAGATGTTAACGATGCGGAAATCATGTAGTTACGCACCATGATTACCTCACTAATCCCTCACATTATCCTAATACGTCACAGTCGATACGGACCAGAATATCTTTCATAATTAAATAAGTTCAGCTGGCTTGTCCCTTTTATCTTCTGGTATATCACAGTAAATCCACACTAAGGAGTTTTCAAAAAAGAAAAGTAAAAAGTCATTAAATCATGGAGTTGCTCCTATGTTAAGGAACACTAGAATTGGTTTGGAAGTTACCAAGTCAGACACAAGTGTTAGCTAGCAAGCTCCTCCTAATTGGGCAACAAAAATTACCCCATAAGTCATTATTCTACAAGCTTACCTTCCTAAAGCACTTTCAGTCTCACCATTTGTGGTAAGAACCAGTGCAAACAAGAGATACCACAGAACATGTCAACATGTATTTCTGAAATTTATGTTGTATATGTGACTCTCCATTCTGGTACTTATGCACCTAGTAGTAGTTTTTACTTTTTACACAATCTCTAAAAATTGATCAAGAACATCTTCAAAGCCTTCTTTCATTTCCCTATTATTTTTGCCAAGAATGTTAAAATATCATTGCGTGAAATAAAAGTCAAAATTACAAAATGGGCTCAACCAGATGTAGAATCCCCTAGACTATATTTGCGAAGTGATTTATACACATGTCGTCACTACAATCATTCTCGCTGAAAAAGATGACATGACACTTAAAATAGATGACATGGTTTTAGAAAATAGTGACATGGCATCATATTAATTGTGAGATGTAAAATTTTCTTATAAAAATTTAAATTTTTTTGCAGAGATTTTAAATATGGTAATAAAAATAACTCATATATCATCATTAATGTCAATTTTCCATATAAATATTTATTTATGGTAAATTATTAAATATATTAATAATTCATATATCACAATTCTCACATTAATAAAAAATAAACTAAATAAAGTAACACTAATTCAAAAAAAAAGTTGATAGTTAAATATTTAAACATTATTTAAATTTATCCGTTCATCTTTATGATTTAAATTAACAAAAAGATTTTTCAGTTTAACTAAAACAAAGAAAGTCTCAAATTTATTAGAATTTATATTTATATGTATATATATATATGTATATATTTAAAACTAGATGGGAAGATATATATATATATATATATATATATATATTTAAAATAAATAATCATTAAACACAATAATATAATTAAAACTATTTTTATAAAATCTAATTTTATCTTTATTTAAAATTAAATCAAATCAAATTTAAATAATTATACCAAATCAAAAAGAATAAGATTACAAAAATACGTTTATGATTTCTTATAAATATTGAAGTTAAAATATAAATTAATAATGTTGAAATATAAATCAAAATTTTCTTTTGAAATAAAAAATGTTATGTTAAAAATTACTATTTCTGCGCATGGCGCATGAAAACTCCTAGTTTATATACTTGATTCCAAGGCAAACATGGTAAAAACATAAAAGTAAATATAATTGATACAATAGAAATTTAGCTTTGTATCGAACATGACTAGAGCAGCGATACAAAATGAAACGAGAGATGTCATGTCAAGACAAACACTAAAGGAAAAGCTCGAAGACAAAGTGAATAACAAAACATCAAAGCGTACAAGAAACTGATTATCAACCTAAGTCCTTTCTCTAAAGAAGCAGAAGGATGCCACTTGAGGATCGCACTTGTAATTACCAAAGGAAAACAGAATAACTTCACCTTTTTCCAAAGTAATCTTATATATCAACTTTTGATATCAAGATAAGAATCAAGTCAAAGTGGCTAAAAATATAATTTCTTTTGAGATCAAGATAGTAATCTAGTACCGTAGGAAAACTGTGAGGAGCACTGGGTGACTTTTCATTTCAAAGTGGTTCAAAATATATATTTCTTTTTTTTAATAATTAAAAAGGAAAAATAAGAGAATTTAACTTTTTCGGCGGCAAATGAGATCCTTGTCAAGAAGGTAGAGCTAGTTTCATCAAATGATCATATGAAGAAGAACGTTTCTTCTAGAAAGTCTTATGGAGGAAACTTGGTTAAAGGGTCTGTTAAGGATGAGACTAATGATTGCTCTAGTGATGGTTATGTGAAGAAGGAAGTCAAGCCTGAGAACGTTGAGTTCGAGGGTGGTTTTGATACGGGGACTAATGAGTTTAGAACCGTGTGTAACGTAGAACGTGTTGTGCCTGAGAGTATAATCGTCTTAGTTAAGCTGCTTGCCGCTGGGGACAGACATGGGAATGTTGGTTTTTGGAATTTGGATTGTGAGGGTGAGGAACACGTAAACTTCTTTTTGTTTTTTTTTTTTAATTTCATAAAACTTAGAATTTGAGGACAAAAATGAATAATAGAGACTTTTCCATTTATAAGAGAGTTTTTTAAAACATGTAAACTTTGGTTAAATTTGATATACAAAAAGTTATTGCCTTGCATAAAAATTAAAGGGAAATTGGACCGTATAGCAAGGAAAAAAATCATAATTCACCAAATAACCAATTTCCCTAATTTTTCTATACACACCGTCATATATATATATATATATATAATAATACAGTATTGTCCCTTCTTGCAACCGGCGTAACCTGCAAAGAAAAAAAATTAAAATTAATAATATTATGTGTAAAAGTAAATTATGGCTTAATTGTCTTCACATCTTAGAAAACGCTTACGAGACGATGTATTATAGTTGGAGTGGAGAAGGAGCAATCCGAGCCTCTTTTTCTTCTCAAATTTGTGGGATTATTAATGAAATTGTATTGTCTATGTTGATGGTGAAGGGTTGTAGTGGATAATAGAGTTTCAAAGACTCGTATGGTGTCTGCACAAAAGTTGATCGGAGAAGATGAATTGTATATATTCTGCTACTATGCTATTTTATTATGTTCCATTCCATTTGATTGTTACTAAAATGCTTTATTTTGTTTATAAATATAGTTTTTAATTTTTTAAAGTTCTTGTTACATGTTCTTGAACATGTAAAAATCTCACTATGATCTATATTGTATAGTTTAATATTACATAATATAGTTTAGTATTACATAATATAATGTACTTTTTATATTTGATATTTAGGTTTAGATTTTATATTTAGGTTAGGGTTTAGTGATTATAGTTTAGGGTTTAGTATTTAGAAGGCGAAGGGGTATTGTTGGCGTTATCACTAACTTCTTCCATGTAATTATAGACATCATAACTTAACCAGTATATACTATGTCATTTATTTTTGTTCCATTCTATTTGGGTTTAGGGTTATATTTGGGTTAGGATTTATATTTGGGTAAGGGTTTAGTGACTAGAGTTGGTTTATATTTGGGTTTAGGATTTAGTGATTAGGGTTTTGGTTTTAGTATTTAGTAGGTGAGGGGTATGGTTAGGGTCAACATTAACTTATTCCATGCAATCATATATATTTCATAATTTCACCAATATATATGTACTATGCTATGTATTTTGTTTATATTTGAGTTTATGGTTTAGTGATTAAGATTTTGGGTTTAGTATTTAGTAGGTGAGGGGTATGGTTAGTGGTGAACATTAACTTATTCCATGAAATCATATATGTTTCATAATTTCACTAATATGTACTATGCTATGTATTTTGTTCAATTCTATTTAGGTTTATGATTTATACTTGGGTCTATAATTTATATTTGAGTTTAGAGTTTAATAATTAGAGTTTAGTAATTAGGGTTTAGAGTTTCGTATTTATGAATTGGGGGTAGGGTTTAGTATTTAAGGATTGTGGATGTTGTTGCGTCTTCCTATACTGTTTCAGTGAAATGGAATAGAACACTACGTGCATATTTATATTACTGTATATTATTTTTTTAGATGTTGGGGTCCATGTAATATTTAGTACTTACGTGTTGCTTAGTGATTGAGATTTAGGGTTCAGTATATATGAGTTGGGATAATGTTTAGTATTTAGGGTTATAAGTGGAGTTATAATTTTATACTATTTCAGCGATATGGAATAGAACATTCGGTGTATATATATGGTTAATGAACATGTGACGTGGATGTTTGATATGTGATTATAAACACGGTACAAAAAGAACGAGGTCACCTACTTTTTCACTTGCAACTGGAAACCTGTTATGAAAAAGGATAGAACCGGATGAAATGTGTTCAAAGAGTCTGACATTAAATTATGTCAAAATAAATGCTACTCACCTAATTTATCACTCAAATATGGCTATTTGGCCAATAAACCCAAAATTAAATGGACTAACTCTAGTACAAACCCTAAACCTTGATTAAAACATGGTTAAAATAAGATTGGGCTTATATGAAACAAAAGCTAGCCCTGTAATTAACATCCCTAGCTGGACAGGTCTATGTTTTGGACAAGAAAGTAGCAGCCTGCATAACCATTTTTCAATCAGAATGAGGTCAATGTGGGGTTTTGTTCTGTCATACAGGAACGTTATTTCTTTAAATCCTCGTGTGATCTTGTATTAAACCTGAACTGAGTCAAGAAATGAAAGCAAAACAGGCCAATAGCGTCAACCACTGCGTTAGTTCCAAAAGCAAAACATATCCTTCTTCATCTACCACCTAAGTTTCTTTTCTAATCATCTCACTGAGGTCTAGGGTGAATCCACATTTGCTCGATTCTCACCTTGTTTCTGTACATTGTCCTTGTGTTCCTTGCTCGGTTTAGACTCATCTTTTGGTGGGAGTTTAGTAGATTGATCGTCTTGGGTTTTGGTTGGACCATTCCCTGAAGGTTTCTTTGCTTCCAGAACAATCTCTTCTATAGTCTCTTCGATTTTTCCCAGTCTCTTTTTCATCTCAGCTAGCTCTTCCTGAGACTTGGTTGCTTCTGCTTCTCCTAAGGCCTTCTTTTCAGCTTCTTCTTTCTCTTTCTTTTCTTCTTCTTTTCTCTTCTTCTCTCCAAGTTCCTGAAAACAAGTCCAATATCATATTCATAAGAGCCATACGCTTAGAAAATATTAGCAACACTGGCCAGAATAATAAACATAGCTCATTTCTCTGAGGAAAACTTATGAGCAAGAATGAGAAAACTCACAGCGTCCATGATCTTCATTTTACGGCGAGCATATTGAGCAACTAGATACACAGCTGTTACAAGAATAAACAACATCCATTAAAATTGAGACCTTTGAACAGAAAAAAACACTTAGGGGGTGAACCGATAATACCTAGAGATGGCAAGCAGACGATAATGAACTGCACCACATGCCAATCAAGCCTAACACAAGGTTAAAAAAACCCCATATGACTGTGTGCATAACTAAAACAAGAACTCACATTACTTCAAGTGATCTTTCCACTTGTTTCAACCTTAAAGAAGCTAACTTTCCACAGTTCTAACATTGTCTGAGCTTATTTATACCAGCCAAAGATGAAATCTTTAAGGCAGAGAAAGTACCCAAATTTATTCTTCTTGGGTGGTTCAGTGAACAAGATCTTCGCAGCCGTCACGAAATCGAGCTTGTCCAGTTTCTTGTACGTCTCATCGTATCGAGAAACAACAACATCACTCGATTCCGTCTTCTCCGGTTTGTTCTCTCCTTTAGTGCACATCCCTCGGATCCTATAGTGTTTCAACCGGGTCGCGAATCCGACCCACGAGCTTCTGCCGCGAAGCATCTTGATTCCTCCCGGCGGCAACAACTTCACTACGACTCGCGCATTCTCCACACAAGTCAGCGTTTCAAAACGCAGCGTTGAGGCTCCTGGGTTTCCGGTTTATCCGAATCAGACCGGGTGTTGGGTTATGGATTGATCATTTAAGTTATACCCATCGGTATGATATGATTTAAATATTCAAACCGGGTTTCTTTCTTTTTTTATCGCTTGTTAGATGTTTATCTGACTAGTAATCAAAATTAGGGAACAATTAACAAACTTAGCATGTAATGACACAGACTTGAATCTAATTTGTATCTTTGTCAACAAATATTTGTTTCCTTTTTATTTTTCGAATGGTCTCTTTCACTTTGCCTTTTTCCAGCTCTGGTTACTGTTTGTAAGCTAAGATGTGGACATCTTTCTCTTTTTATTAATTATTGTATTACGCCTTATGGAAAAATATATTATTATTAATTTTGCTAATGCAAATTAGTGGCAGGCCTCAAATATATTTCATATTTTTCAAGACAGAAAGTTGAACTTTTCATACAACTTGAAACTCTAAGTTTATAGTAGTTCTTACAACATCTTACACTTTTTAATACCAGATGTCTAAAAAAATAATATATGCTTTAAGCAGAAAATTTGCTTCATAATTAGCCGCACCACTTCCACAAATTAATTTTAATTTATTACATTTATAAATTTGAAAAGAAAAAGGGTGGGGTCTCGAGACAAAAAGTTGTAGCCAAAGATACGGAATATTAAGCTTTATATTGGACCCCATAATAAAACTGTAAATTATTAAAGCATATCTCCCATATTTATTTAAGTTTTTAATTTATAAACCATAGTATATAAGGTAGTTAATTGGTTCATGAATCATGATGGTCTCGTTTATGAAAAAAATCATAATAGATATTGCCAAGTGAAAATAAAATATATTTCTAAACACAAAATTGTATTTATTTATAGAAGTATATCGTTAGGCATTAACTTATAGTATAAGATTCGGAAACTAATTAGCTAAACCAAGTCTTTTCTTCGTCTTCGTCTTCAACTTTTTAAGACAACATCGTTGGCATTTTGTATAATTTATGCTAAACTGAAAAGAGTACATTGTCATCAACTCGTATAGTTTATATAGAACCAGTCATCTTCCACCGTCAGAACTTAATGCCGCCGGTGATACTCTACCTGAAAATGCTCTGCAGGAAAAACTCAAGCGTCGTGGATAGAGGAAATGTTCCTGTGTATCTCAATGTGTACGATCTAACTCCCATCAATGGCTACGCTTACTGGTTTGGTCTTGGTGTTTACCACTCTGGTGTTGAAGGTAAGTCTTTGAGATTCTTGGCTTTTCATTTTCTTGAAACTTCACATCCAGGTTTTAGATCTAAATAGTGATTTTAATATTAAATATAATATCAATTTTGATAGGATTCTCTTGAGAATTAAAGTCATATAACAAGAAACTGTGTTGCAAATAATCTTTATTGTATTTTTCTTGAAGAATTTAGCTTAATTTTTTTTTATATAGTTCATGGTATAGAGTATGCTTTTGGAGCTCATGAATATCCAAGTACTGGAATATTCGAAGGAGAACCCAAGCAATGCGAAGAGTTTACGTTTAGGAAATCAATTTTGATTGGTAAAACGGATCTTGGGCCATTGGAAGTGAGGGCTACGATGGATGAACTTGCAGACAGGTACAAAGGAAGTTCTTACAATCTCATTACCAACAACTGCAACCACTTCTGTGACGACACGTGTATGAAGTTAACCGGGAATCAAATTCCTAGTTGGGTTAACCGTCTTGCAAGAATCGGTAAACTCTTTGGTAACACCCCTTGATTCTTTACATGTTTGGTTTATTTCTTACTGAAGCTGGTAAGGGCATGCGCATTGGAGTATCAAGACAAAAGTTCACACGTTTTTTTCGAGAAGAAAAAATATTAAAATAATCGGATTTTAATGAACCCGGCTCGTGCAGGTTCGCTGGAGTGAACCCGGGTCGTTACTGTTCAGCGGGCCCCACGCCACGTGGCGGCCCGCTATTGGTCAATTTTTTTTTTTTTTTTTTTTTAAAAAAATCAAACGAAAAATAAATAAAAAAACAATAAAAAATTCACATGATGAACCCCAACCGGGGGTTCATTAATGCGGCTGCTCTAACTAATGTTTGCAAATGAGTATAGTGATGCTAATATTCACTAGCTTTTGGTTACATGTAGAATAATGGGATGGTTAAGTTATTGAACAAAAAACCAGAGCGGGTTCTGAGCATAGCCAAGTGAAAACCGAGTCTAGCTTTAAGAATTATCTATACAGCCCTAGATTGTGAACCAAGTTCTGCTTGAAAGATTTCTACATTTATGCTTGTGGGTTTATTGATACATATAGTATGACTTGGCCTTGGCTTTAAGTTTCACATCATTATGCATTTTTGAACATTCTTGAAAACACCCTGTTTCCTTGCTCATGTTAAAATATAGGATTCATATGCAACTGTGTACTTCCTGCAACCATAAACGCGACCAAGCTCGGGGACAACCGAGTCAACCAAGACAAAACATGTGAAGCAGAAGCTAACACGAAGAAACTGACGAGTGTATCAAGCAGAGAGGGGTCTACTACTGATACACCTTCGCCATCATCTTCATCTCCTTCAGTTCAAGTTCGTGGCCGAAGCAGGAAAAGGCGTCCTCGTCGTGCCATGCAACCTTCATCGACATTGATTCTCAGCTCTTTCACCACTTGACCATATAAAATTCACTTTTAATATTTTCTTTTTAACTAGTTGCAGTTGTGCTTTGTAATCTTGTTAAAGAAGTAAAGAAGAAGAATCAGTCTATGGACTTGCTTTTTATGAAACTATAAGGAGAATATATTCCATAAACCTTTTAAACTGATATATCACTTTCAGCAGTATTTATTCAAGAAATTTAAAAATAATAAAATATCATCTGCAAACAAAACTTAATGATGAAAAAGCAACGTGAGCCAACCACACCAAACCTTAAGACAAGAGCAGAACATTTGAATAAAGAAACTCATATATATGGCAACCATTATCTGTTCATCAAGGGTGGGTAACAATACTCAAATTCAAAGTTATTAGACTGTGATTGTGTAACTTTCAGGCTTGTTTTTCGCGCAACCACTCAAAAAAGTCGTCAAGAATTGATGGCCAAGCAAGTTCTAGATTGTAGTTGGTCATGTCTGGGAAACTTATCTGCAATGCAAAAACAACTCACATTAGATGCAAATACATTTGGTTGAAGAAGATGGCCATCACGGAGGAAGGAGAAGTACCTCATTGCAGAATCGATAGAATCCCCTCCATTGGTCCATGTTGATGACTTTGTAATCCTTCTGGATCTGTTCATAATGAGATTATACAACTGATAACTACTTTGAAGATAGATAAAGAAGATGTTTGAAGACAAAAAGGTGGAGCCAAACCTTTAGGTAGTCTATAAAGTAGTCAACCTGGGCACGGAATGTTGATCCTAAGACCATATCTAGGAGTTGACATATAGTCTTAATGTCTAAGAACTTTTGTTTTTCTTCTGCATGGATAATAAAAGTAATAATAGTTATATCAAAGGTCACAAATCATATAGTTTCATATTCATAAGGCAGTGGTAGATGCTTTTACCTGTCAAACAATACTGGAAGGCATAAGCATAGAAATCTGCAAATTTCAATGGCTCTCTGACCTGAAACAACGAAGAAACATTAACACAATTTAATCTTTAAGAGTATCTCCAACTCACTCCTATATTATTTTTTTTCTAAAATAGAGAAACTATATTCTGTCTAAATATATTGATGGGTTAGAGATGGTCGTATGATATCAAGAAGATGCTAATCAATGTTAACTAAAGAGATCAAGCAATGACGAGAACCTCTTTCTCGAGTTCTGGAAGGGCTTTCTTCAATTTTCCGATCGTGTCAACTTTTAACGCCTCGAGTGCTATTCTCCATTCAGCCTATTATAGGTGTACAAAACGAGTTAAGATCATACACAAAAAGAAAGAAAGTAATAAACAAGAACCTAATCTTCAAATATCAAGGGAAAAAAGGTTTGTGATTCAATGATTTGATGTATCATCGTGGAACCAATGTTATTACCTTGGTGAAGTAACCTTGTCTTTCAGCCTTCATTCTCCTGTAAGAAGCGAGTTAGAAAAAAGGTATAAAGGATATGCACTTGTGCTCGGAACCAAAACATATAAAGAAGAAGAATAATGGGTTACCAAGCTAGCATCAAGATCCTGATATCGGTATGAGGAACTTCCAAACTGGAGCAAAGTTTCTCAATTCCTTCTGGACTGTTAGATGTAAATAAGAAGAAGTGTTAGAACTTGTTGAAGAATCAGTTACATTCTAACAAAGAAGAGGAATGTGATAATTTTGAACTTACTCAATGACACCAGAAGATGCATTAGCATACTTATCAAACAATTTATCTGTTCCATCCACCTCTTTGGACGACTTTTTCTTATTAGAAGCTGTAACAAACACGAAGATTGTTGTCATAACCAAGTACAAAAGCCCATAACATCGAGTTTTTCTTAGACTAAAGATGAAAATCACAAAAAGCGAATTCCAAGTTTCTATGATATAAACCCTAAGGCGAGCTATGTTATTGTGGTACCTGAGGGAACGGGACCAGTGGCTGAAGAGGTAACTGAATCAGGGTTACTCCGTTTCTTGGACGGCTTGGGCGCAGAACGAGGTGGCATATCTAAACCGCAACCAAAGTGCACACTCACGAATCACGATGGGGAAGCTTCTAGCTCAAGGAACTAAGGAGGCAAGGTAAAAGAGACAGCGAGAGAAAGCTTAGGTCAATTTCTCGTCTTAGCTTTTTTATACGTATACAGGCTTTTATAGACGGATAGACTTAATCTTGTTCTAGGAGATAAAAGTAAAACTAATATTATTTTGGTTTTTTTTTCTGTAACTAACTAATATTATTGTCAACTTACCCTCTCTTTTTTTCTTAACATCAATTTACCAATTTTCTAAAAAGTTTATTTAATCAGACATCTTTTATTTTATTTTATTTTATTTATTTTATGTTTATCTAATAGTTTTCTCATGGTACATTCTATAAAGTACTTTCTAACCAAAAAATTCAACACAATTTAGATAAAAAAAATACCAATATTTAAGAATTCAATACAAATATTGTTTAAATCTCATTTTAGAAAAATGTTTTGCTTATTAAGGATTTATTGTCTAGACGGAATTTTAGAACAATGCAAAATACATTTAAAAAACAACATTGCAATCTGGTCAGTTTTTCAAGAGAAGAGTTTACTTCCCCTTCTACATCTTTTTGTTTTTGACCTGATAGTGTCCATTAACATTTATAAGATTTGGCAAGTTTCTAAAACAGGAGAAAATCAAAATCATTCACTTAACGCTTCTAAATATTAGGTAACATACACACGACAAAGTCAACCGAGTCTGTTCCACTGACCACTAGTAAGAAAATAAGACCCTCCTCAAAAAAGAGTTATTAAGTAATGCATGGGTCACTAAGCTGGTGCTTGGCCTGTCTCTGAGAGATATAGAGAGAAGAGAGAGACAGCATCTTGCAGATGTGATGATCTTACATCTTCTGGTAAAGGAGCTTTGAAGGCTGTCACAAAACAGCTTAGCTGAGAGTCTCTATCAGGATACACACTCAGACCTGACAGAAGCAACTCGCAGATTTCTTCTGCCATCTTTGAATATGCGACTCTGCAGCCATCAAACAAATAAGAGAGCTTGTGCGTTTAGTATTTGTTGTAACCAAATTCAATAAAATGCTAAGAATTTTTTTTTGTGATGCACTTATAATCTCTCTGAGATGTTTGACCCGTATCTGTCCACACAGCAAACTTGAGCTATGTAGTCATCAGAGGCCAACTGCTTAGTTTAGGAGCCATTACTATGGATGCCACCAAATTTAGAAGGATCCATTTAAAACTGCTCCATTATGTATGACTTTCTAGGTTATGGTAATATGTAAGAAGAGGTCTTATTGATTTAAAATCTTATACAATCCGGTGGACCGCATGAATGAACAAGGATCAAACAAGTGCATGCAAGTAATGACTAGTTCTTAACGATTCAATGTTATTGGCACGAGTGCGACATGTGAATTACTTACCTTGCTTCAACTGGTAATCTATCACCCCAAACAGCCAATGACTCGTTTAAACGACCGACAAAACTTCTGCACGACTCGTTTCTGCTCTCAGGGGAATCCTGTCGAAGCAAAAGTTGTGTTGCTCGTGTTATGCATATAATTTACAAATCGAGAAAGAGATCATTATGGCCATGATCATAGGGAGTTTAAAGCAATTTCGGTGAGTATCAGTACAATAACCTATATATTGTACAGCCAGCTTGATCAACACCAGTCAAATTGAAGTTTAAGCAATTTGAGAACTTCAGGAGTTTAATCTCAAATTTAAGATTCTAACGAAGTAAACGTACCAGTTCTAGCATTGTATCAGCATCTTCTTCCAGTGAACTCTTTAGTAAATAGAAAGACATGTAAATCCCAGCACCCAAGTCCCAGTTTTCAATCTCAGACTTGCGATCGTCCATTGACGTAGCAATTCTCCATATTTCTGAATGGTTAGCTGCATTTATCAAAGATTAAACATATCACTCCAAACAGATCCTTCCAACACTACACCGGAATCGTGTTCCAATTGAGCAATTGAGTCTGCACATAAGGAAATAAAGGCGCTTACCTGACAAAAACAATGAATGAGCAACTGATGTCATAAAAATGGAATGAGCTCTTTGCCAGTTTGCGCATTCAATGAAGTGGTCAAGAGCCTTTAAGAAATCTCCCTGGTAGTTGTAAAAAACTGCCTGCAATAAAAGAAAATAAAATAGCAATTAGCATATCAGTATAAGATTGAAAAAGGCTTTCTATAGTGTCCTTACCAGAGCTTCGTGCATCCATTCAGAAGGGATACCCAAGTCCTTGATAAATTGCCGCTGTGATTCCATAGCACTCCAAGTTTCACAGAATTGAAACATGATTTCTCGAATGACAATGACGTGTAGATATGGATGATCTTTGCGGTAGGGTATGTGAAGAACAACGTAGATAGCCCAATGACAAAGGCCCTGAGAGAGAAGCTGTGCAACAAATCCCATATCGATAGCGTGAAGGTCATCCGAAGTGAAAGCTCCAACTGCTTCTAAGATTCCTCGGTAGTGCCATATCATATGATAGTCAAGTGGATCGTCAGTTGAAGAGAAGGCACTGAACATGGTCTTCAGAAAACCAATTTCTTCCTCTTCTCTGCTGTGCAGAAGCATAAGATAATACAAGAGGTCAGAATGCTTGGTGTTGCTTACAACGCCATCTGAAGTTCCTTCGTCAATATATGTTGGGACGGGCCAAGGAGCCTTTTCCTGATCTAGTAGGAGTTGATAATTTCTGAAGATGACGGGCAATGAACTGTCCGGAGACAGATGATGCCACATTAACAGCCCTAGGAATCTCTTCCAGTCAATTGTAAAATCTTGTAACGCATTGTGGATATTACCAGCAAGCAATTCGTAAAGCTTTACTCTATCCTTCTCAATGTAGTTAAAATCCAGCCCGTTCCTTCCCCAAAGGTGAAGCTGCTGCATGATATCATTGCGGTTTACAGTTGATCCACCAGCCTGGCTCAACAAACAAGCTAGTCTAACATCTCCCTTAGATATGGCAAGTTCCACAGCTGAATCAAGCTCTCGTCCAGTTAGAAGAAAGAACAAGTGCTCAAGGTAGCTAGAACCATCTAAATCATCCACGTCTTCTTGTACACGGTGACTGACACACTCTTGGAGCCAGCAACTGAATTCTGCTCTTCGGATAAGTGGAAGAGCTTCTGTATAAACTTCTGCAGACTCTTCTTTGACATCCTGCATCATGTCTTCCTCATTATCAGAAGCTGCATAACTCAAACGTTCAGTACTCTGTCTCTCAGAAAAGAGAACTTTTATGAGTTCCCACACCATGACTTGGTGAGTAGAAAACAGCTTCGCTGAGGTGGACAACCCAACAACCTCCAGCTGTTTCTCGATTATATCAATATAGTTTCGGCAGATATCTGAAAGAACCACACGATCAGTGACAACTCTCTGAAGCTTAAGACTGAAAGAGCCAAACCTGACTTCATCTTCTTCATGATACAATTCCCTGTGGAGGCTTAAGGGAGTCTCAAAAGCAGAGTCAATAAGTTCTTTCTGAACTTTTTCCTTTTTATCCCGAACCACTTTGTCAACTGCTATCTTTTCTACATAGATCATAGAAGACAATACTCTCTGGGAACTAGAACTGCCTATTGGCTTGCCAGTGTGAAGAAGGACGCCATTTGGGCCCCAACCTGCACGGAAAGACCTTCCCATGAACAACGCTGCATCTACAACATTACGGGAATAATTATCAGTTACTGGCGTCTCATGGCTGATGTCAAGCTCGAAACCTCCCATTTTCGACTTCCTCACTGCCAGGTTCTTATTTTGTTGGACCATCAGGATACTGCCTGGGGAGCTTTTATCATTACCAGGGTTATACTCCAGCAAAGCAAGCGGTGTTTTCCGCACAACCTGCGGAGTGTCTTGATGACTATTTCTTTGAGAACTTCTCTGTGAAGGTCTTGCGTTTCGTTTAGTCAAGGATGTCATGTGAAAGGAAGTTTGATCTCTAAGATCCTCACTTTCGTCAAGATCTTCATTAGGAAACATAATCATCCTCATTTCTTTCATCTTTCCTGGATCAAGTCCTAGATGGGCCGGAAGAGAATGAGAAAGCTCTGGCTCAGAAGTTTCCATTTTATCGATGTCAGCTACCACCATATCACTATTCAGTCCTACACGATTCTCCAAACCTGGAGTATTATCATCGGTTGACATATCTTCTGCCTCATCATCACTCAACCCAAATCTGCTGAAATGAGGAACCAGAAACTTCCATAAACCATCCTCATGATCAAATGAGATGAAAGTCGCCCCTTGTCTTTCAGCACTCTGTTGTAACTTATAAGAAACGTGGCCAGCCCGCTCTCTCCCACATGCTATGTCCACGTACAGAGTGACCTCAGCAGCCTTGTTAAGCCCCTCGCCAACAGCAGGCTTGGAGCTCTCATCATCATAAACACTGACTCCGTGCCTTTGAAACTTAACAATCTGATCCAGATCTAACTTTCTAACATCTGTACTTCCGAGAAACTTTATAAAACCGTAACCAATCCTCCCAATAGTGAAATCAGGAACCCGGCTGCAATAACCAGGGCTTTCAATTTCTCGCTGAACCAGCTCGTTCATGGACGGCTTCAAGAAGTAGTCAGGTGAATTCAAGGAAGGCAATGAATCTCTGATGCCTTCGTAATGTTCAGATACCATAGAATCTCCATCTAAAGAGATCCTTCTTTTCTTTCGTGAGTCCAAACTTGTAGCCATAGTTGAAATCTCTGTCAACAAAGTTCAAATTCAATATCAGATGATAAAAGTTAATAAAGATGATAAGTTCAAATAGAAAGCTAAGCAATGCAAACGAATCCTTTGAAACTTAATGAATCCACAGACGGAGTCGATACAGTGAAAGAAACCATTAATAGATGAAGTTCGCAAGCATGATTCTACGCTTAAACATCAATACCACACACAAGCTCCACTGGAAAACAGATTCAAAAAGAGTTACCTGGAGCTGGAAGAATAGAAAGAGACGCCATGATTCACCGAAATGTCGAAATCGGTAAAGCCACAGCCTAGGGCTTTTCCTATCTTTCCTGTGCCTTTTTCCAGATCGCTACAACGAATCCGTTGCTCACGGACGGTGTTGCTGAAGGACGGCGGCGACGACGATCTAAAACCCTCTTGCTTCTTCGTCTTCTACTTACACACTCTAAGTCGCTGGTGGAAAAGGAGGTAAAGCGCTCGAAATTTTGTTAGATCTGCCAGCTTTGGTTAGGATCCGTTTTCTGACCCGACCCGACTAAAAACATATAAATTGTTAATAAATGGGCCAGAAGACAACATTTAGGCCCATTTTCATTTTTTCGTGTGAGTAGCGTCAGATAAACGTTTCGCCGGGACGTAAATCTGACGCACGAACGTCAACAAGACGCAGGGGTGGGACCCTTTATATATATATAGCTTCTCTCCCATTTATTTTTTCGTGCGACTCAATTCGTTTTCCCTCCTCTTCATCTGCTTTAACGGCAAAGACTCATCTCCGACGACGGACCTTCCTCTCTCTCTCTCTAGGTATCTCTCTTTCGATTCTTCTCTCTGGTAAACCTCGTTCGTTGAGGAGCATTACTTTTTTCGCCTAAATCGAGCCTTTTTTTTCTACAGTTATTCCGTAACGACCTCGGCTCGCGATAATGGTTACCTTTGGTGCGGCGGCGAACACTAACCCTAACAAATCCTTTGAGGTGATTCTTCTATGGCGGTTGATTAATCTGTTTGACTCGCTTAGTATTTAGTGTGTTGTTCTGTTACTGCGTTGCGATGTTAGCTTTAGGTTTACAAGATTCGTCGACATCAATCTTCGTACGTATCTTCACGTAATGGTTTCGATTTTCGTGCAGGTTACTCCATCTCCATCGGATTCTATCTCGAGCTTGAGTTTTAGTCCAAGAGCCGATGTACTCGTCGCCACTTCTTGGGACAATCAGGTTTACTTGTAGATCGCTTGTTTCTGAGACATGCATGTTCACCCTCTGAAATCTCTATGTGAATTTGCTTCGTATTGTTGTTGTTGCAGGTGAGGTGTTGGGAAATATCCCGTAGTGGAACCTCTCTATCAAGTGCTCCAAAAGCATCAATTTCACATGATCAGCCGGTAACTATCTTTTCTTCTTTTTTTTTTTAAATCTTGCTTTCGTGTGTGCATAGAGTCTGATGATTGTGTACCTCTTTTCTTTTACTTGTGATGAAGGTTTTGTGCTCTGCTTGGAAAGATGATGGAACCACTGTCTTTAGTGGAGGATGCGATAAGCAAGCCAAGATGTGGCCCTTGTTGTCAGGTGGTCAACCTGTTACTGTTGCTGTGCACGATGCTCCTATTGTTGACATGGCCTGGATCCCCGGAATGAATCTCCTCGTCACTGGAAGCTGGGATAAAACATTGAAGTAAGAACGGTTCTTCTTTATGTTTTATGACGAAATCAAGCAAGTGGTAGAATTGGTTGACTGATAAAACTAATTTATGTGCGTTAGGTTTATTTATCTAACAATGTGTATTGTTTTTTCCTTCCAGATATTGGGATACAAGGCAGCAAACTCCTGTGCATACCCAACAGCTTCCAGATAAATGCTATTCATTGTCTGTGAAACATCCTCTGTTGGTGGTCGGAACTGCAGATAGGAATCTGATCGTCTACAACTTGCAAAATCCTCAGGCACGATCTTTTGCCTTGCTTTTCTTATGTTTATGACTTGTGTATGAGCTCTGAGTGCTAAAGGGTGCTGAGGATCACATTGTTTCGAGAATTCATGGATTATTTTAGCACCTTATGGATATGGATTTACTATTTCTCTTGTGTAATGAACTTTTTTGTTAATTTGGTAAACTGCAGACCGAGTTCAAGAGAATCGTGTCACCGCTGAAGTACCAGACGAGGTGTGTTGCTGCCTTCCCTGATCAGCAAGGATTTTTGGTATGTCTTCTTGTATATCTTTTCAACTACATTTTTGTTAATTCAATGGTACAGGAATCTAGGTTGTTTGCTGATGATTACATTTTGCGTTGCTCTCACGCTCTTTTATTTGTACAAATGTTGTCGTATTCAAGCTTGAGAAGTTTCTGTTGGTTATTTTAGTGACAAGTAAAGTTGGTAGTTGTTTAATCAGTCACATCTTATCTAGATCACACAAATCGTTCAATATGTAACCAGATCCGATGCTCTCTCTCACTGTAGGTTGGTTCAATTGAGGGGCGGGTAGGTGTCCACCATCTGGATGGTTCTCAACAGGACAAAAACTTCACATTCAAATGTCACAGAGATGGGAATGATATCTATTCTGTCAATGCTCTGAACTTCCACCCAGTAAGCTCTCTTTGGCTTATGTGTTCTTAAGCTTCAAAACACCATGAAAGTAGATTGATTTGTACAGATGGTAATTGTTTGGGGTGTGTAATATGAAGGTACATGGCACTTTTGCCACTGCTGGCTCCGATGGGGCGTTCCATTTCTGGGACAAGGATAACAAACAAAGACTCAAGGTAATCATCGTGTTGCATCTGTGTTTTTCTTTGAGATTTTTGTCTTGTTAATATATAGAATATCTAAAAGTTTGTTGTGCATTGTTTACTGATGAATGTCAGGTGATGTCAAGGTGCAGTCAGCCAATTACTTGTAGTTCGTTTAACCACGATGGGTCCATATATGCCTATGCGGTATGCTACATCTTTGTTTTACACTTTATCATATGATGTTACATGTGCAAAAGGAAAAGAGTATTTTTCATCATAATACAAATGACTATGGAGAAAATAGAATAAAAGTAATGTTTTTCTTTCCATTTGTATTGTAGTCGTGCTATGACTGGAGCAAAGGTGCAGAGAATCACAACCCGGCAACTGCGAAAAGCAGCATCTTCTTGCACCTGCCAGAGGTATGTGTGTAGTGTGTAACTCTCAACTCATAAAAATATTTGTCATCTTTCCAAACATTAATAGTAGGAGGAGTGTGTATTGATTTGGTTTGAATGAATTTGCAGGAAAGCGAGGTGAAGGCGAAGCCAAAAGTAACAACCAGCAGAAAATGAGATTTGCTAATTGCTTTTTAGTTTGACTTCTTCTTCTTCCCTTTAGTGGATGGTGTTTTTTAGCTTTCTTCATTTCGTTTTGGTCTTAAACATGAATTGTCTTGTCTAAGTACTACTCTCTAAAACATAATGAAAAGCACTTTCCCTCCTAATGCATCTCCTTTCTCTACAATTGATAAATTATTAGTGTCAGAAATAAATAGACAACTTAATACGCATTTTGCAAAGAATACACACTTTTTATTTCCTTTTGTGGAACAAAATATCATCCAAAACGGAGAATCATGCAAGTGTCTTGCACTAGTTAATGCTTTTTTAATCTCTTTCTTTCACTGTGAGCAAAATCTCCTTAATATATTTTGGCAAAAGAGAGAGAGACAGAAAGACAAGTGGAAGTTGATTAGTGGAAGGAGGAGATGAAAGCGGGAGTGAAGCGAAGGACCTGGACTTTCCCCATTGCAAAAACTCCCGCTGCTAATCATGTTATCTCTCTCTCTCTCTACACCTTATATAAAGACTACAACTTCAACACAAGTTTCTTACAAAAATAATTTTACAAAAAAATATATTTTCTTGTTTCTGTTTTTCTCCCTTTTGTTTCTTCTGTTTCGTTAAAATAACAACAGAAAAAGGAAAAAAATCGAGAGAAAATTATCAGTTTGAAAACACACACAAAAAACTGCAAAGAAACTTTGAAAACATCTGTCAAGAAAGAGTTTTAAAAAGAAAAGACACAAGAAAACCGCTGTTTCTGAAAAAAAAAGGAAGATGGCGGCGGGGAAAGATTCTAGCTGGGACGATATCAAGAACGAAGGCATCGATCTGGTGAGTATCTTCTTCTCCATCTTAGCTTTACGTTCTCGATATCTTTTATACCAATAGAGGAGGTGTTTACGCAGCTGAGATGTTCAAGGGAAGGACTGACAAGCGACGAAGGCCATACTCGTCTCGAGATCTTCGGTCCTAACAAGCTCGAAGAGAAAAAGGCAAACATCTTGAACAAACCTTTTTCATTTCTTTACTCCCAAGGAATTCTGTTTTTTAACATGTTTCAATCTCACAGGAAAGCAAGATTTTGAAGTTCTTAGGGTTTATGTGGAACGCTCTTTCATGGGTCATGGAGTTGGCTGCTATCATGGCTATCGCCTTGGCCAACGGAGGAGTAATATTACTACCTTAACTACTATTTCAGGTTTTCTCTTTCTGACTTCTAATACATTTTGAAAACTGCAGGGAAGGCCACCGGATTGGCAAGATTTCTTGGGTATCACGGTTCTTCTTATCATCAACTCTACCATTAGCTTCATTGAAGAGAACAACTCCGGAAACGCGGCAGCCGCTTTGATGGCCGGTCTAGCTCCCAAAACCAAAGTAAGTTTTACCAAAAAAGTATGTACTAGCAAAAAACAATGTGACACTAATGCATATCACAGCTTCTTAGAGATGGCAAGTGGAGCGAGCAAGAGGCGGCTATATTGGTTCCTGGAGACATTATCAGCATCAAACTAGGTGACATTGTTCCAGCAGATGGTCGTCTCTTGGAAGGTGATCCTCTCAAGATTGACCAATCTGCTCTCACCGGTGAATCTTTACCAGTAACCAAGAACCCTGGCCAAGAAGTTTACTCTGGCTCCACCTGCAAACAAGGAGAGCTAGAAGCTGTTGTGATCGCCACTGGTGTCCACATTTTCTTCGGCAAAGCAGCTCATCTAGTAGACAGCACAAACCAAGAAGGCCATTTCCAGAAAGTGTTGACTGCTATTGGTAACTTCTGCATCTGCTCCATCGCCATAGGTATGGTCATTGAGATCGTTGTGATGTATCCTATCCAGCACCGTTCGTATAGAGATGGTATAGACAACCTTCTGGTGCTTCTCATCGGTGGTATCCCTATCGCAATGCCAACTGTTCTGTCTGTCACCATGGCCATTGGTTCTCACCGTCTCTCCCAACAAGGAGCGATCGCAAAGAGAATGACAGCTATTGAAGAGATGGCTGGGATGGATGTTTTGTGCAGTGACAAGACTGGAACTCTTACACTCAACAAGCTTACTGTTGACAAGAGTATGGTTGAGGTTTTGTCAAAGACTTGGACAAGGAACAGTTGCTTGTGAATGCAGCAAGAGCCTCTAGAGTTGAGAACCAGGATGCTATTGATGCTTGTATTGTGGGAATGCTTGTGATCCTAGAGAAGCAAGAGAGGGCATCACTGAAGTCCATTTCTTTCCTTTTAACCCTGTGGACAAGCGTACTGCTATCACTTATATTGATGCTAGTGGAAACTGGCACCGTGTCAGCAAAGGCGCACCAGAGCAAGTAAGAAAATGCATATTCTTTCTAGTCATTAAAATAATGCATATTCTTTCTTCTGTCAAAGAGATTATAAGTTCTTTCACACTGATTGGTCTCTGTAGATCATTGAGCTATGTAACCTTAGAGAGGATGCAAAGAAGAGAGCTCATGACATCATTGACAAGTTTGCTGACAGAGGACTTCGTTCTCTTGCTGTTGGCAGACAGGTAAAAGCTTTTATGTCCTAATCCCAAAATTTTAGAGAAGTATATGTTTATTTCTTTGTTAAAATGTTCTTTTCATGTTTTGGCTATAACTAGACTGTCTCTGAGAAAGACAAGAACAGTCCTGGAGAGCCATGGCAGTTTCTTGGTCTGTTACCTCTCTTTGTCCTGGAGGGCCATGGCAGTTTCTTGGTCTGTTACCTCTCTTTGACCCTCCAAGACATGACAGTGCAGAGACAATCAGGCGTGCTCTTGACCTTGGTGTCAATGTGAAGATGATCACTGGTGACCAGCTCGCCATTGGTAAGGAAACTGGTCGTAGGCTCGGCATGGGCACAAACATGTATCCTTCTTCTGCTCTACTTGGACAGGATAAGGATGAAGCTATATCTAGCCTAGATGGCTGATGGATTCGCCGGTGTCTTCCCTGGTAAAACAATTAAAAAGCTAATGAAAACATTTTCTCTTAATGGATTCATGTATTCACTAATGGAATATGTTCTATATGTCTTGATTAGAACACAAGTATGAGATTGTGAAGAGGCTCCAGGAGATGAAGCACATATGTGGCATGACTGGTGATGGAGTGAACGATGCTCCAGCTCTCAAGAGAGCTGACATTGGAATAGCTGTTGCTGATGCAACTGATGCAGCTAGAAGTGCATCTGACATTGTACTAACCGAGCCAGGTCTCAGTGTCATAGTTAGTGCTGTACTAACGAGCAGAGCTATCTTCCAGAGAATGAAGAACTACACAATCTATGCAGTTTCCATCACAATCCGTGTAGTCTTGGGCTTTATGCTGCTTGCACTCATATGGAAGTACGACTTCTCACCATTCATGGTGTTGGTAATAGCAATCTTGAATGATGGTACTATCATGACCATATCAAAGGATAGAGTGAAGCCTTCTCCACTTCCTGATTCATGGAAACTCAAAGAGATATTTGCCACTGGTGTTGTTCTTGGCACATACCTTGCAGTGATGACTGTCGTTTTCTTCTGGGCTGTAGAGAGCACTGACTTCTTCTCGGTAAGAGAACTCTACCTTAAGATGAGGACTTCGGATGGGATTTTGAACCAAACCAAATTTTTTGGTCAATATTGTTAGGAGTTCGGTTTGATACGGAAGTTTTTTTTTTAAGTTTGGTTTTCGGTTCGGTTTGGCAATCGTGTACTTCGGTTTTCTTTTTTAAAAAATATAACCAAACTATACCAAAAACCAAACCGACTAACCGAACTAACCAAAATTACATGAACTTATCCGGAATTTTAACAAAATCAAACAAAAAGAAAAAAATTCGGTAGGATTTTTCAAACACTGAACTGACCGAATACCAAACCGAACTTATTTTGGATTAATTCGGTAAGATTTATGCTGAACCGAACTAACCGAAAACCGAACTAAATGAATCGAATTACCCTAACTTACCCAAACCTGCTGGCCTAGTGAGGACTTTCATTTCACCAGATTCAAGTTAGCGTCTCTGATCATCAGTTTGTTCCTCGTGCAGGCAAAGTTTGGGGTGAGATCTATCAGTGGTAATCCGCATGAGCTTACATCAGCTATTTACTTCCAAGTTAGTATCATTAGCCAGGCACTTATCTTTGTCACAAGGTCACGTAGCTGGTCATATGCTGAACGTCCTGGCTTCTGGTTAATCGCTGCCTTCTTCATAGCTCAGCTGGTGAGTTAAAGCTTCTGGTCTTCTTGAATACAAAGCCTCAATTTACTAACAATGTTCTTGTTTCCCTTTGACAAAGATTGCTACTATTATTGCCGTGTATGCAAACTGGGATTTTGCAAGAATCAGAGGTACTGGGTGGAGATGGGCAGGAGTTATCTGGCTCTACAGTATAGTAACTTACATCCCATTGGATATCCTTTAGTTCATCATCAGATATGCACTAAGTGGTAGAGCTTGGGATAATGTCATTGAGAACAAGGTGAGAACAAGAACACTAGTCCTTTGTTGCAGTACTGTTTCTAACTTTGGTTCCTTTTGTTCAGACCGCTTTCACGTCAAAGAAAGACTATGGAAAGGGAGAGAGAGAAGCACAATGGGCACAAGCTCAACGTACCCTTCACGGATTGCAACCTGCTCAACCCTCAGAGATGTTCAATGATAAGAGCACTTACAGAGAACTTTCAGAGATAGCAGATCAGGCCAAGAGACGAGCTGAAGTTGCAAGGCAAGGATCTAGTAACGGATTAGTCCATAACATTCTGTTCCTCAGAATATGGCCTTAACACTTTTCTTGTCTTATAATTTTTCAGGTTAAGAGAGCGTCATACCTTGAAAGGTCACGTGGAATCAGTAGTGAAGCAGAAGGGACTTCACATAGAGGCTATACAGCAACACTACACCCTGTGATTTTCAGAAACAAGTGTTTCTCAGTTTAGTTTAGAACCAAAACCACAAGAGTATTGAATAATTAACCACCACCTTCATCATTAGAAAAATACTGCAAAAAGAAAAAGAAAAGAAATGTTTCTTTTATTAGCAGTGGCTGTTGGCTGCTTTATTTGTTTTGAGATATTCTTGTTTTTATTGCATTTACAGAAAACAGAACTAATAAGATTTTACAATTACTTAGAATTCTCATTCCACCATTGAGTTTGTTTTATAGTCATAAGCCTGCCAAAAGGAAAATGCAACTAATAAGATCTTACAGTTACTTCGATACTTTAAGAATAGTGTAAAAATAATAGAGAAATTAGGCCATATATACATAAAAAATGTCATAATTAGCTAAATACCACATACACTATTTACTTTTTAAAAACCCAAAAATATCTCTGCCCGAACTTCATCTTCCTTCTCTCTTCTCTCTTCTCTCTTCTCTCTTCTCTCGTATCTTTCTTCTTCCTTTGTCCAAACAATAATATTTCTTCCCTTTCTCTGTTTCCTGTATCTCCTTAAATCCCTACTATTTTTTTCATATTTTTACAATGGATTCTTCATTTATTTCTACTTTCACCGATGTGAATTAATTTTCAACTAGTATATTTCTTTCAACACAAAATATGGATTCAATTAGTGCATTCCTCTCAACGAGATAGTCTATTGTAGTCTCTATGTCGATTTGCTCATGTCAACCACGATACGAAGCTCCAGTTTCATGGCGCATAAAAGTGAGATCTTTTCGATTCACATGCTGGTAAAGGCACATGACCTTATGTATAGACTATTCATTAGAAACAAGTGAGTTATTCACGAGATCAATAACGATGACCACAATCTCACATTGCAATTGCATGCATTTGTAACCGCTATACAACAAATAGATCTTTGTTTAACTGATAAATGCTTTATTAGATGTTATATGTTAAGCCTTGAGCAAATACATGCTTGGTTAGTTGTTAAAAATTCCTTTGTTACAAATTAGTTGTGGTGATATGATACATGGATATAGATTTTTATAGAATATGTTGTCATTAGTTGATACGAGTGTTGTTAGATGTTATAAAAGATGTTGTCGTTTTTAAAATAGATGATAAGTGGTTTGTTAAATGCTACAAAAAAGTTACATTCATAACTTTATTATCATCTATTTTAAATTAGTCTACCACACATTTTTTATCGTTTGACTTGATACCGCCATTGCGCATATTGGAGTGTTCATGTTATAGTAAGGCACACAGACGTATGGATGGGTAGTACAGTGAGAAAGAATGAAATCTCTCCGAAATAGTTAAAAACAACATGAATCTAACATTTCAGTTGAGAGTATTTGTAGCTGCTATTAAAAAACTTAACTAATAAATTTTTGATTAGATGATATATATAAAGTATTGTGAGCAGATAAATGTTTGTTTAGCTATTGCAAAACATAAATAAATAGCTGACGTTGGCTGATACGCAATTTCTTAGATGGTACAAAATTGGTTACCGGTCTGAATGATCATATAACATAGTACATCTAAAATTATCAGCTATATTTTTATATAATATGTTATCATTAGCCAGTACATGTTCGGTTAGCTGTTACAAAACATGTTATCGACTTTTAAACTGATTGGTAAGTTGTTAAAAATAGCTATTATTAACTGCTATGTATTTTGTTAGATGATACATATTAAATTATTGGGTTAACTTAATCATTATTTATTAAACTGATATACTGTTAACGGTTAACAATTAATTATATATAAATAAATAATATCTAATATTATGGTATATACGGTAATTACATATTAAATTTGATTTCAATGTTTTTGTTACTTGATAAATATGTTTTCTATTAAATAAGTTATCTACTACCATTATCTCTAATATTTTATGTAACATCTTAGCGTTAAATGTTCATTGTTATCGTATTGTGTTCACTATCTTCTCTAAAATAGTTTCAGAATATTGAATCAGTAAATCATGTAACCAATTGTAATCTATTTATAAGGTTTGGTTTTGTTTGAGTCCATGATTCATTGTCATATATGGTACATCCAACACCGCATAAGTGATGTGATGGTGATGAAAACGAGTTGTGGAGTAAAGTTAATATAGAGTTGGTGATAGAAATGGAGTATGCAACGATTAAAAGTGATGATTGATTATATATTTTTATTTTAATGAAATTTGAGAGCAGAGGAAAATTTTACAAGAAAATAAAAACAGATGAAAGAGGTAATAGAACGAGAGGGAAAGAGAAGAGTGGAAAGATTGGGGCAGAGGCAGAATTGGGACTGGGCAGGGGCACAATAATCATTTTGTATGTACTTCACTACAGGGATTTTTGTTTTACATACCCAAATGGTAGTTTGTTAATATTGATCATTATTATGTATATACAGCAAATTAACTCAAAATAATATGCTACCTGTTTTGCTAAAGATGTTAAATATTAGTTCGCTGACTGCTGTCGTACAATCGAACGATAAGTACTTTTCCGAGACTGAGAGAGAGACGTATGTAATTATGTATGTGTTCGTCTAATATGAATATCAACGCTTAACAATATGGATGTGTACTGCATGAACACATTACTGTCAGGACACGTCTATCAACACTTTGGTGTTACACACATATGGATGCTTACCTTGCAACTGAAACGTGTCTAAAAGTCATTCACTGGCAAAAACCTATTTTGGTATGTTTATTACTGATTTTTTTTTTCAACTCAACACTATCCGATTTTAACTTAACTAAGAACAATCCCGGGTGTATATCGAAACACCTTTTTCACATAAAAATCTCTTAAACTTGCTAAATTATATTTAGAAGAATTGATATATACGCATTTTTGAGTTTGATATTTAGAAGAATTGATATATACGCATTTTTGAGTTTGATATTCATGAACGACTTGATTAATGGTTAGTTAAAACTAACTGATGGTTTAATAAAAAAGTATTATCTAGTATGTTATTGTCTTATGAATTATATAGTTTCTTTATTAGTCTAGCATGGATTGTGCGACCATGTCATATGTTCAAAAAAAGATCATATGTATTCCACACTGCAAGACCATGAGTAGGGGGTTGACGTGACCAACAAATTGAATAGTCTCATGCGCGTCGCTGCCCTTTCCTACACAGCGACACACGATAGAATTTTTGTTTAAGAAAAAAAAACAGGCCACAAATGGTCTATGCCACGTATGTATTTAAGAGGGTCCCATACTTGTAAAGAAACGAAAAACAAAAGTGAGTATTATATAAAAAAGAGTAAGTCAATATATATACAATATCCACCCATTAATTCGCCACAGAGATTTCTTCCTCTCTACTTTTTCGTCACCACCATCTCTCCCTCTATCTCTCTCTCTAAAACGGTTGAAGATTCCGACTATGTCAGGCGAAAACTGGACTCACGTGGCCATGTCTGACGACTCGTTGGTGGCGGATGCGCTGCTTCAGCTCCGTCACTCTGAACCGATGAAAAAGAGCAACGCATCTCTCGTCAAGCTCAAGTGGAGCGTGCGTCAACGGAGATCAAGAAAAGGAGACCAAACGCGAGCCAGCCCCACCACTCCTCTTTCCTTGAGCGACGCCATGTCTCTCAGTGGCGGCGGCGGTGTCACCACGGTGGAAGGCCTTGAGGAGTCCAGCGCCACCGTAAAACCCTCTGAGACCGTTAGATCTAAGGTTTGTCTAATTATTTCACTCCATTTTTGGTATTTGAAAACTTTGTGATGGCCGTAATAGACTCGTAGATACTGTTTATGTGCGTGTGTGACGAACGTATCCCTCGTGATGCGGTGCGTTGAGTTTCCTAGTTGTTTATATCCCTTGCCTTACCTACACGACGAGACTTTTTAGTCGTTCTCTTGTGGGTATTTTCGTCATTTAGGATCCACGATACTCGTGAGATCATCATGTAGGTACAACGACTTTTGGTTGACAGAAATACCCCCACCGTGGACTGCAAATTAGGTTTTTTTGTCTTTCTTTTCCAAGAAACTAAATCTATCTTTAGATTTAGTTGCCCTCTTGGAAACACTTTCTCGATCTGAGTTTGAAACTGATGAGTTCGGTCATCTCTGCTTTTTTTGCTCTTTTCTTTTTGCAAACAAAAAGCCCTCACATTAAGGGGTGTGTTTTTGGTCAAAATCACCGATGCAGACTTTATCGCTGACAAGGGAAAAAAAGGAAACACATTCATTACCAATAAAATGATGAAAGTACCCCTTGTCACCAGATGAGCTCTTTACATGGTAAAGGGTATGTCGGTCAAATGCGAGAGATTATCGCTGGCGTTATTTATAATTTATTGGGGGTTTGGGAGGCGTTTTCGTGGAATTGAATTTAGGTTTAGAGTATGAGTGGATTAGGTACGTGTGTGGTAGAGTTTAGTGGGAAGGCAGTTATCAAATGTGGCGCAGTGAACAGTTACTAGTGTGGACTCGGGCTCAGAGCCAGTGGTCAAAGTCAGTTGTTGCAAAGTGTATGTTTGCCTGTCAGGTTATATTGGTAACAGTCTGTTGAGTTAGCTTGTTGTATATTTAAAACGAAAAGAAACATTAGTTAACATTGTTATCCGATTCTTAAGTTGACTTTGATCGGTGGTTAAGATTTTTTTATTTCTTTTGAAATCAAAGTAATAAGTGAATAAGGACAACTGGTGTTGTGTTGAGAATACGTGACATTAGTTTAGGTTGGAGGAGAAATCATGACGTGTGAATGTTACGACCAAACACACGCGGTTAAAGTCTCAGATCTCACGCTCCACTCACGTGATTCTAGTTTCTGTTTCTATAGTAGTATATGCTTCTTCCTCTTTTATGTTTTTTCTTTTTTTCTTTTCTTTAGAGGGCATAAGTTGTTGACCAAGAAGATTCTTCTGAATTTTACACGGTTTGAATTGTTTTTTAAAGATCTCGAAGTTTTAGAATTGTAATTGTTTAGTTTTAACTAGAGATGATTCATTTGGTACGTGCCCCTAAAGTCTCTCTTGAATGGTAGGTGGGTGGTTTCTTTATAGAAATAATAAAGAAAGCAAATTAGATTAAATTGTTTAATGGTATCACTTTGGTGTGATTATTGATTTTTGAGCTGGCTTTTATCTGGTGGTGTCGTAAGTCGTAAGCCATAAAATCTGAATTTTGGGTTTTGGTGTCCAGGTTTCTCAAACGGGTGCAATAACACCAACAACTCTTTTCAAGAGATCAAGGAAGAAAAAGGTAAAACAGAAAAGACGTACTGTCTTCTTTATTTACTGGCTGTGTTACTATTAATAATAGTCCTAGCCCTTGACCTTGGATCAATTCCAACCAGGCAGTATCGATAGCTTGTTTGAATATGTTTAGATGTATAGTTTTTAGCTCTGCCAAGGATATCATTACATATTGGCCAGTTTTGTCTAATAAATGCGTCCTTGTGGACAGACTTTGGCTGAGCTTAAAGATGAGGAAGTCATGCTCTTGAAGGAAAGCAAATGCCTGAAAAATGTACAAACCTCATTTTGGCTTTCTTCTGTATGTCTCTCTATATATTGTCTCCGTGCTAATCTTAGCTTTGGCTATTGTTCCTTAAACAGGAATTAGCACGTATGCGCGATTTGGTCGAGGAACAAAGAACAAGGAACAATGCTCTAAAGAAGATGAAGGTGACCACTCTCTCTCTCTTAGACATTCACCATTTTTTTCCCTTGCTCTCTAGGCTTTCCCTTGTAAACATGTAACTCAATTAGATTATATTCTTATATGCAGGCTGAATCACAATCTGCCTTGTCCTGCAAACGTTCTTTCCAAAAAGGCTCCTCTTTCTTACTCCCTGACCTAAACATGCCACTAGATACAGACATGAGCCCTGAAGTTATATGCTGAATTAACGGCGAGCCATGAGCATATTATTCTTTTGTTTTTCCATCACACCCAAACAACTATACCTCCTTTCCACAAACATCTTTTTTAAAACTGTAACTATATGAATATGAACAAGATAGTCTAATCCTCCATATCCCCACCCATTCGGCCATTTCCCGTGGCTTCTGTTCGAGTTTATGTTTCTTGACATATCTTCTTCTCGAGCTGGTAGTATGATTTTTTGTTCTGCCATTTCTGTTAAGTGATTCTCATCTTTCTCCCTTTTTCATAGGTTAATGTAATCGACCACATAGATGATGGATACACACTTATTCTATATTTCTTATTATCTCCCGTAAGATGTATTGCAAGTTCACATCAGCCTTTCTATCAATGTAACACGTTAAAAACCTTCTTATTACGCTGTAATTTGATTAATGTATTCCATCAATGTCATATGATCTCTCTCTCCCTAACAATGTTTTAAGCTGGACCATAGCCAAATGGAATTTTTTTGGATCATGATTCAATATAGTTTGATTGGATTTAGGTGATGATTGTTTGGATGGTTTTTTGGTTTTTGGTTTTTGGTTTTTAGTTTTTAGATTTTGGTTTTTAGTTTCTGGTTTTTGATTTTGCAGTAGATTTTAGTTTTTGAAAAAACACGAATAGTGATTTTGGTTTCTAACTTATGGTTTTTGTTTTTATAAAATAGTAAAATATTTAGTTTTAGTTTTTAGAAAACTTAAATGATTATTTTTGTTTGAGTTGAAATAAAAATTAATAGTAAAATATTACTTACTATGAACAACAAATAATACAAAATATTACCACTTAAAAATAAATTTATTTTATAAGAGAAAATAATGCGAGCTAGATAGATGAACCACAATTCTGATATATATATATGACAACATAATTAATGCAGTTTAAAAATGAAAAGACATAATTAAAAAGTAAGAAAAACAGTTATATTTTAAAAATATTTTATAAATCAAATATTATAAATAAAAATATCAATAGCTAGTTTATTTAAATATACTAAATAAAATTTAAATGTATTTTTATAAGTTCAAGAAACTGTATAAAATTATAAATATATTTTGAATTCGGAATTTAATAATTTATTATCCTTTTGGTTTCTCAAAAATTTTATTAATGATTTTTTGGTCAGATATTAAAAAAAATTAATTTAGAAGTTTATTTCTTGTTTAAAAAAAATTAATAAAAGAATATATATCAAGAATTTTAATTAATAGTACCAATAGTAAGAAAATGAATCTTACTAAATCTTTTTTGTTTACAGTAACTATCATTTTTGTTTTTTTCTTATATTAAAATATAAATAAAATAAAAACAATTTAAAAAAAATTGGAAACCCACCGTAGGATAAGAAAAAAAACTATGAAAACTTGGCTTTTGGTTTTTGTGTTAAAAAAACAGTTATTTGCAAAAACTAGTTTCCCTACATTTTAGGGAATCTGTTAGTTGGATTCGAGTTAAGTTCAATCATAGAATAAAAGATAGAATTGAATCGACTTAATTTATTAATTATCTTTTGCAAATTTTACAAATATAACTGAATATAATTATTAAAGTTGTTCATAAAAATAATTATGCAATATAATTTAAATATAAACCAGATGAAGAAAAGATATAAAACAATTTATTTGTAACAGTGCTCTTTTTCATAAATTCAGTTATATTATTTTTCCAAATTAATACCAAAAATAATTAATTGTGGTAGTAGTTAGTTACAAACAAATTTTATTTTATTTTTATCTACCCATCTCGAATATGTTTTCGGTTTAATCTGGTTTGACGGGTTCAAAAACAACTGCTCTCTATAGTCTTCACATCTATCGCTAATTTTTGTTCGCAGTGTTAATCCAAAACCATCGGTCCTAAATCAGATCTATTAGTTATTCCTAGGGGCATTGCCCCCGTGCAAGCGCGGAGTTGTGAACAGATTTTTTGTTTCATCTCAATATCTATTAGGGCTATTGTAGTTGTAAATTTTGCGTTTTGGGTTGATCATTGTTTTTCAAGTTTTTTTATTATTATAGGGTTAGAGGTGTGATGATGAACTGTGTATGCACTGTTCTCCACTCATGAAGGACTAAACTGTGTTAGTAATGTGATTGATATAGTTCGTGGTGTTGCTTGCTGTGTCACTGAGACTTATTGTTTGTTTGTTTTTTTAATTTGTTACTTGTACTGTTGAAATTACATAAATTATATTAAGTTTGTTGATAGTATTTTATGTTTCTGGATATTTTTTTCTCCAGTTTAGTTGTGTGTATTAAGTAATAATTTTTTTTAT
>NC_027753.1:24566867-24576047 GCF_000695525.1 Brassica oleracea var. oleracea | reverse complement strand
CATCTTGGTTGTCGTCTTCGTCTTCTTCGTAAGCATATGCAAAAGTAAGTTCGTAAATTGTTAAATAGATGGTCGTGTAGTTTGTATTTGTTTAGCTGGCTCAATGTATGTGTCGTTGAGTTTTAGTTGAGTTGATTGGTTTGATATGTATTTGTTTTGAAGTTTATTTGTAAGATTAGACAAAAATAGAGGTGATCATTAATGATTCGTCTTTTTTGGGATTCTAGTTTTTGGTGTTTTGATTGTTTGGGTTATTGTGGTTTTTTTAAGCCGTAAAATAAAGATTTGTGTAAAATTAGATTGATAAGTAAGGGAGATAAATAGACGACCACAAATCTTGGGTAGAAAATATTTTTGATTATTGATGTTAGCACAATATAGACATTAATATAAAGAGGATTATGTGTTGATTGTTTCTTACAGATCAATGAGGAGACAAATAACGACTCGAATTGTTTCTTTGGTGAGGTCAGAGCCCTGGACAGAACAGATATGTCCAACCACATCTGCGAGTTTAAATATCAGCTATGATATCGAAACATAATATAAACTCAGATGCAATATGATAATATACCTGGGAGTTCTAGGTTTGTGTTCGCAATCACTTGGAGATTGTCGAACAGTCTAATCTTGACTGGAGATTGATCTCATGAGCATCTGTGATGACTTCATCAATAATGGTTAGTGAGATGAAACAAATGAGGAATGGATGATCAGTTATCTTGTACATGCTTGAGCACCTAGCAACCTCAAAACGATCGACTTTCACAATGGAACATGCTTTCAAAGATGACATGTAATGATTAGCACGTCCGACGGGAGTAAACCTATGAATCACGGAATCTGCAAAAAATATTATTCAACAAAGAATCAGGAAATCAATTAAATCAACTATGTTAAATAAGTGTGATAGATTGAAGATTAACTTACCTTTTCATCAAGGAAGAGAATCATGATTCCCACAAACTCCTTGTTTTTCTTGAAGTTCAGGGAATCCTAGAAGCGGAGGAAGCCAGAGGCTATGCTCTGACTACGACCAAGACGGAGAGACTCAAAGGTTGAGTAACAGACGCCGGGACGCCGGTTTGAGGAACTGGAGAGACAGAGAGAAATATTGTCTAGAAGATGGTTAAAGCTAAGATGAATCAATAAGTTTTGTGGAGATGCAGATTGAGTTCATCAAAGATGAGAATCATATATATAGGGTTTACAGAAGGGCTACAACTCAAGAACATTTATGATCAAACGATTTAAGATGTGGACATGAAGAGTTCACCGGTAAAAAAATAGAATACGAACATACACACGGCGCAACTCTGTAACTCAGACTTGTTTGAGACAATGATGAAAAGAACTTAAACTCATGTTAAACGACAACAGTTTACAATATGGCAAAAATATAATTGTTGCAAACTTGAGCTTTTTTCATATAACATGATGAATCCCATTTAAAAATAAGACCCATAATACATTTGTTGGCCTGATTCTCAGAAGAAGCCGAAGAAGCAAGGGCTTCCATCCTTCATAAATATATATTAGGTTCCGCCATCAATGTACAAAGTATCATTTAGCTTACTGGTATAAATGTTGGTGTTTATATTTCAATAACTCGGGTTTGAGCCATGGGCTTGACACTTTTTCACATTTTTTAAAAGTAGGGTCCACAAAATACTGACGTGGCGCGCTGAGAATTGAGCAAAAACTCAACTATTATAATATAGATTTTTGATCAAAATTTATTAATTAATAATTTATGTCTATTATGGAGAGACTTTTTTTTTTTTTGCCATCTATTATGGAAAGACTTGGTGAGCAATGCAGGAAAAGGAAGAATAATGAAAATAAAACTAATAATTATTGTGTTATTCATCGTTATAATAATTAGCTAAATTTAACCCGGGAAATGAGAACCATAATTGGAAGGCGAAAGAATTAATAGAGGGACTTGGTTATGGAAAGACTTGGAAAGCAAGGCGAGTCATCTTTATTAGTGGGGCCATTATTACCAAAGGTTTTTGCATTACCAAAAACACTCGATGAGTTCACTACTTCTCAGCCGTGTCTCGAGACTCTCTCTGAATAAACAACCTGCGTTAGAAGTTGTAAGCCACCCCTCTCTTGTCTCTTGTCGTAATACTTGTTTCTCTTCTGATGATATGTCGGATTTTACTTTGCAGAGAAGATACCTCTCCGGCGCTCGGTTCTTGTCGGAAACCCCTACCTATCGCATCGTAGGGGCTGATCATTGTCGTTATAGTTCGAGGGATGAGAGTGTCGGCAGACTCGTGGTGCGAAATGTAAAGGCTTCGGACTCTGAGGATGACGAGGTTTTGGAAAAGATAGTGCCCACGGATTTGATGACGCCAACGGGAACGATAGGAGCATCCCAAGGGTGGGTAGCTACTTTGAAAGACAACGTAGTGTGGCTTCAAGATGATCTAAACCCGTTCGCTTCGGATTCATCTCCTAAGCGAATCTCACTGCCTCGTCCCAAAACGTTGCCTGATTGCCAAACCCAAATGGTAACCAACGTGGCCTTGTCATCTTCCCCTGAAGACGAAGACTGCATTCTAGCCGTCAAGTTCGTTGGGCCTCAACTCAGCCTATGTAGGCCTGCTGAAAAGAATAACCACTGGGTCAACATCAGAATCGAAGACCCAGGCTTCTTTTCGTCACGGGTCATGTATTCAAATAAATAAAAGATGTTCTCCATGCTGGGTCGTGGAGGAACACACACGGGATCTTGGGATCTTGAAAACCACAGATCGCGTAGCTTCGTTTATAGAAAGTATAAAGAGTATCTCCCATCGGAGATGGAGGATATGTCTAGGTGTAGCAGGAGCGAACACTTGGTGGAGGCACCCACAGGTCAAACTTTTATGGTCAAGTGGTACACAGATATCTTCTGGAATGGCCCTGATAATGGGGTGCGGCGTTGGAAGCGTTTCATGGTGTTCGAGGTGGCAGGTGGAGACGCAATAGCTTCTAACGACATTGAAGAACTCTGTATTTTTCTCTCAATCAAAGGAGAACCTTTCTGTGTAGAGGCTAGCTTGTATGGGCTAACCCCAAACTGCATCTACTACGTGGGAGACTTTGACTACGGAAAAGTCAATATAGGCAATAATGAACGGGTTGGTGGATATGGCTTTTCCCCTGCCCCTTACTTCATTCCACCTCAATCCTCTTAATTATATTTCTTCTGTTTTATTGCTTTTGGATTACAATGGAAACTCTAAATTCATCACTCGCACCTGCACTTCCTTTTTGTATAGTGTGACTTTACTTTTAACTGTTATGTGGAGTTTGAGCATCACAATGATACAACAACTTTTCCAAGTTTCAGATCGATTCTTAGTAAAAGTACGGTCTTTGTAAATAATAATCCCTGGAGACTAGGACAGAAATGGTTTTTACTTTATACTCTGACTAAATTTATGGATTTTACTTTATCCCTGAATCTCGCCTTACTGGAAAATGTTTAATCAAGATCTCTATCTTCCTTAGATTCGAAGAAACTGAGTTTAAATACTGCGTTCTTTTGTTGTTTGTTTGTATGTTTTGATGGCTTCAGTGTCTATGCTAGGTAAATCAACATGAACATGTTGGCGATCGTAAGTGTACAAGAAACTATGTTGAAAGAGATGTTTCTATTATATGTGACTCCATCCTCCTCTCTCTCTCTCTCCCAGCATATCCCTTCACATTAGTTAGACTTTCCTCAAACTGTTTGCTAATTGAGAAAGAAGATACGGGTGTAACTGTAATCATTATAGGAACAATAGGAATATATAGGAAAAGAATGACTAGGAATGAAATTTTAGGAATGATGATTTTTTATCAAAATTAATAAAGAACAAATTTGTTCTATAATTCTCTATAAACAAAGGAATAGTCGATATTTTGATGAGTCGGATGTGCTTTCTGCTCGTTAATTTTCTACAAGGAATTCTGCTTAGAATGTTGGAAGAGATTGAATGCTTATGAAAGACTTGGTGAGCAAGGCAGCAGAGGGAAGACTTTGTTTTTTTATAGTCGTTACAATAATTAGATACCCAATGGATTCGTGGGTCATTTAAAACTCATATATAAAAGAAAAAGCAACACGACATTATTACTACAGAGATACTATATGATTTATGGAATGTCAGTTATGGAAAGACTTGGGGAGCAATGCTATTCATCTTTTTTACCAACGTTTCATTTAGAGTTTGTCCATCACCTAAACACACACTATGAGTTCTCTGCTTCTCAGCCGTCTCTCGAAACTCTCCCTGAGGAAACAACCTGCGCTAGGAGTTATAATAAGAAGCCATTCTCTCTTGTCTTTTTTCTTTTTAATTTAATACTTTTGTTTGTATTTCTTCTTTTGTTTTTTTCTGATGTCGGATTTTACTCAACAGAGACACTTAGTTGGTGCTCGTTTCTTGTCGGAAACCCCTCTATGTCACATCTACGGCATTGAACACTGTGGATATAGTCGAGATGACTATGGACGGCCTCGATATCCGGAAATCGGCAGACTGATGATTACAGATTTTACTGGCCCTAGTTGTTGGACCAAGGTTTTGGAAAAGACGGTGCGCATGGACTTGATGACAGAAACGGGAACTATGGGAGCATCACACGGCTGGGCATTTACTTTGAGATACGGCGGTATTCCGCATCTTTTAGATGATCTCAACCCGGGAGTGTCGGACTCAGATGGGTGTGAGATCTCACTACCTGATTTGGTAACGCTGCCTCATTGCCAAACCAAACTTGTAACCAACGTGGCCATGTCGTCCTCCTCTCCTCACGACGAAGATTGCATTCTAGCCATTAAGTTCGCTGGTCCTCAACTCAGCCTAATTAGGCCTGCTCAAGAGAACAAAGAGTGGGTCAACATAAAAATCGAAGACCCTTCCTTCTTCTCCTCCCGAGCCATGTACTCAAACAGAGATAAAAAGTTTGCCATGCCGGCTTCCGAAGGCACACACATTGGATACTGGGACCTTGGAGAGAACTTGGAGAAACCAAAGGCGCAGGAATTTTGCGATTTTTTCACTCCTGAGTTGTTGAAGTCAGAATGGGAAAGACTAGATTCGTGTGTCACGAGCGTAGAGTTGGTGGAGTCACGTACCACGGATGAAATGTTTATGGTTAAGCGGTTCACAGAGAGAAATGGCTTCAATGATGGGAGGATGGAAGAGCGTCGAATATGGGTGTTCAGGCAAGACAGTTCTTCTACTTGGTGTTTCACTGAAAACATTGGGGATCTCTGCATTTTCCTCTCCAATGCTGAACCTTTCTGTCTCAAGGCTAGCTCCCACCAGAAATGCAAAAACTCTATCTACTTCATTGACAAAAGCGAGCGTGGAATATTCATTCTCGGTGATAAGTATAAGACTAGTAACTTTAACAAGTTCACTGCCCCTTACTTTATTCCACCTCAATCTTACCTCGATGCTAATTGTAGCAATGGATCTCATTCTCCCTAAACCTTGCATGACACCAACCACCTCTGCTTCAATTTTTATGTATTCTCTTCTTTCTTTTTTTGCGTTCGCATTTACTATATGGAAATGGAAATTCTAAAGTTTAGTTACTCGCACTTTCACACTTAACAGTAGTAATATGATAATAAGATATGAGCGAGTAATGCAATCTCAATACATCCATGACAAGTCTTGCCTAAAAGACACAGGCGTTGCAGCACCATGCACACCTTGTTAGACAAAGTATTTCCCTTGAATGTACGTTCTATTGATCATCTCAATATATACACAGATTGGTTACAATATTTGAGGGATCTCCCTATATTTACTCTAACATACTGATACCGAATATATAGGATATTCAAGGTATCTAATACTCCCCCGCAGTCGAAGTGTGGTGTTCACGTAACGCCAAGACTGGAGCGAAAGTTATTGAAAAGAGAGGTGGGAGGGCCTTTTGTAAAAATGTCGGCATATTGGAGCTCAGATGGAACGTGTAGCACACGTACTTGACCCAGTTGCACCTTCTCTCTGACAAAATGGATATCTATCTCAATGAGCTTTGTACATTGATGTTGTACCGGATTTAAGAACAAGTATACTGCACTAATGTTGTCGCAGTAGACGATTGTGGCTTGAGGAATGTGATAGTCCATTTTGAGAAGAAGGTTACGAAGCCAACATGCCTCTGCCACCGCGTTAGCCACACCTTTGTACTCTGCTTCAGCACTTGATCGGGACACTGTTGGTTGTCGCTTCGCAGACCAGGAGATGAGGTTGTCACCAAGATAGATACAAAAGCCGGACGTTGATCTTCTTGTTGATGGACAGCCTGCCCAATCGGCGTCCGAGTACGCCGTCATTGAAATCTTCTGGTGCTTCAAAAGCTGAAGACCAAGTTGTTTCGTTCACTCGCTTCAGAGCTGCAAGATGAGGTTCGCGCGGATCATGCATGAAGAGGCATATCTGCTGAACTGCGTAGGAGATGTCAGGACGTGTGAATGTGAGATATTGAAGAGCTCCTGCCATGCTCCTATACTCTGTTGGATTGTCAACAGCTTTGCCTTCTTTATCACTTAGTTTAGCCTTCAAGTCAACAGGAGTGGCACACGGCTTGCATTCTTTCATTCCAGCACGCTCAATTATCTCCTCTGCATATCGACTTTGGTTCAAGAACAAACCTTTGTCATTGAACTGTGCAGAGATGCCCAAGAACGAGCTTATCTGGCCTTCATCTGTGATTGGAAATTCCATCTTTAGAGCAGCAATAACTGAGTTGCGGAGCTCCGACGTTGAAGCCGTGATGACAATGTTGTCGACATACAAGATTAGATAAGCCCTCGTTCCATTCTTTGCGTATGTAAACAAGCTCGTGTCATTCTTGCTTCGTTTGAACCCTTGGTTGGTGATGAAGTTGACAAACCGTGCATTCCATGCGCGAGGCGCCTGCTTCAAGCCGTAGATGGACCTCTTCTTGAAACCTGAAGACAATCTTCGACCACAAGCAACTCCGGCGTTTGAGTCTTTAGCAAGTGGTCTCAATCCAACGTCTATGATTCCCAAACACGTTGATAGTTACTGCACAGTGAAAGAATGAAACAAATTGCAATATATATGCAAGAGTAAAATAATTTTTGTGACAACCCAATCTCCTCAACCGGTGGTTTGGTATTGTTGCGATTTTATTTTGGTTTTATATAATTTTAGATGTGGTTTGTTTCGGTTACTGATTTTAAAAGTGTTTTATTACCTTTTATTTTATTAAATGTTTTTGATTTTTATTCGGTTTTTATAATGGGCTTTTTGCAAAATTGAGATAGAACTCAAAGTCAAACACAAAACTAACTTCTCTTTTTTTGGAAATTAGTTTTGCCCTAGTCACCCCACAAGTTCATATAATTCACGAAAATAACATCAAATTTTTTTATTTATTTTTTCGAAAATGGCATTTTTACTCTCGCACCCTCATCATCTTCAAGTAATTACAAGATTATCATTGTCATCGATACCCCAACCACCATGAACAACCAATTTGAAGCTCTTAATGCTCCCAAAATCGATTTACCCTTCTTCTTTCTCCATTCTAATTAACTAAACACAACATCTCTCTCACTTTCTCTCCACATTCAGCTAAAAAAAACCAAGATTTTGATTCTACATTTTTTATGGTTCATAGAGTCATAGAAGCTAATAATTCTGGGTGGGTCACTTTCGTTTGAGATTATGTGTGCTTGGAGAAGCCTTATGTGTGCTAAGGAAGTTATCTCACCAATTTAAGATATGAAATCGAGTTTTTTTTCCAAATCTGGCTGTAGACGACTTACCTAGAAGTCGTCTGGTCAATGCAGAAGTTAATTTTTCAATTAACTTTGAAATATGTTTTCTGAGACGACTGAAATATAACTCGTCTGCTTTTGTTTGGTTACAAAAAAATCTCCAAAGAACCTACACGACTTACATTTCAGTCATCATAGGTTAGTTTTGCATTTGACGGGATTATTTCAGAAGTTTGACTTTCCTGGACGACTTACATTTCAGTAGTCTGGTGAAAAATTGAAATATCAATATTTTATTTAAACTCGATGACTTACAATTGAGTCGTCATAGGTTAGTTTTGCAATTGAAAAATAAAACATCAATATTTAATTATCTATAGACGGCTTACAATTCATTCGTCCGTCCGACGACTTACATTAAGTCGTCCAAAATTTTATTCTGAGATTATGGTCAAACCTCTCAAATCCTAGACGACTTACATGTAAGTCGTCGGACGGACGACTGAATTGTAAGTCGTCTATATATAATTAAATATTGAAGTTTTTTTTATGACGACTTAATTGTAAGTTGTCGAGTTTTAATAAATTATTGATATTTCAATTTTTCACCAGACGACTGAAATGTAAGTCGTCCAGGAAAGTCAAACTTCTGAAATAATCCAGTCAAATGCAAAACAAACCTATGACGACTGAAATGTAAGTTGTCTAGCTTTTTTGGAGTTTTTTTTAACCAAACAAAAGTAGACGATTTATTTTCCAGTCGTCTCAGATAACAGATTTCAAAGTCAATTGCAAAAATAACCTCTGCGTTGACCAGACGATTTATAGTTTAGTCGTCTGGAAGACTTTGATTGAAGTTGTCCTCGTCGATCTTTAATAAACTATAGTTTTCTTTGTTCCATGTTTGCTAATGTGTTTTATTTTGACTTTTTCAGATGATGCGTCAGTTACATGCAGTGTATGGAGAATGGTTGTTGAGAGATGGATGTTGGAATTTTGTGGTTGATCATTTCAAAGGAGCGAGAATGTTATTTTTGAGTGAAGGTTCGACACATGCTGATCTTGTTGCAATGGCTCAAGAAGATTATAACCTGGACATGAACACAAAATTTGTAGAGTTAACTTAGTCATTACAACAGAGTCTTTGTAAAATTTTAATTGCAAAAATGACCTAAATTGACGACTTGATATTTATGAGGTTACCAACATTCACGTTAATTAAAGTTTCTAACTGATCCGAGAAGACATCCGTGGACGTCTGCTACGCTAGTTTTTAAGCCTTCTACACTAGTTTTTGAATAACTTGATTTTTTAAGAGTGATAAGTAACTTCAAGATATATAAAACTCATATTTTCAAAATATGTTTTCTGCCTTAGTTTTACTAAATTTGACTAAGTTTTTCAACACAAACTTATAAAAAATATGA
>NC_027753.1:24564730-24564955 GCF_000695525.1 Brassica oleracea var. oleracea | reverse complement strand
TTATAAATATAGAAAAATGTTGTTAAAAATTTATAAATGAAGAAAAATGTTGTTAAATATTTATATTTTTTTAAAAAAATGTTGTTAAATATTTATTAGTGGAAACTTAAAAAAAAATATAAAAAATTTTAAAATTTTAAATTTTTTACTATACATGATTTACATTTATATATATATGTATGTATACAAAATTATAAAAAAATTATAAATATAGAAAAATGTTGT
>NC_027753.1:24564206-24564617 GCF_000695525.1 Brassica oleracea var. oleracea | reverse complement strand
ATATATATATATATATGTATACAAAATTATAAAAAATTTATAAATATAGAAAAATGTTGTTAAATATTTTTAAAAAATATTAAAAACGTTTAAAAATAAAAAAAAATGTTTTAAAAAATCAAAAAACGTTTTTAAAAATCAAAAAACGTTTAAAAAAAATCAAAAAACGTTTTTAAAAATCAAAAAACGTTTCTTAAAAATCAAAAAACGTTTTTAAAAATCAAAAAACGTTTTTAAAAATCAAAAAATGTTCCAAAAAAAACTAAAACAACAATCCAAACAACATTCCTAACTTATATATCCTAAACTATCCATTCAATCCTAAAATTTTCAATCAAACAACCTAAAATCCGAGATCAACTTCCAAAACCCTAAACAATTGATAAAAAAGAAGGTTTGAGATGATTCTTA
>NC_027753.1:24545522-24564106 GCF_000695525.1 Brassica oleracea var. oleracea | reverse complement strand
GCAAAACTAACCTATGACGACTTAATTGTAAGTCGTCGAGTTTAAATGAAATATTGATATTTCAATTTTTCACTAGACTAGTGAAATGTAGAGCATCTCCAATGCACACCTCTATATTTTCCTCTAAAATAGAGATCTCTATTATAGAGCTGAAAATGCTCCAATGTATGCCTCTATAATAGAGTTCCTCTATTTTAGAGGAAAATATAGAGGAAAGTTACTTTTTGCCTCTATATTTAGAGGTAGAAATATCATATCTCTATATTTTGCCCTATAAATAGAGAAACTCTATTATGGAGGCATACATTGGAGTATTTTCACCTCTATAATAGAGTTTCTCTATTTTAGGGGAAAATATAGAGATAGAAATAGGAGTGGGTTGGAGATGGTCTTAGACGTCTAGGAAAGTCAAACTTCTGAAATAATCCAGTCAAATGTAAAACTAACCTATGACGACTGAAATGTAAGTCGTCTAGGTTCTTTGGAGACTTTTTTGTAACCAAACAAAAGCATACGACTTATATTTCAGTCGTCTCAGAAAACAGATTTCAAAGTCAATTGCAAAAATAACTTCTGCAGTGACTAGACGACTTACCTGGAAGTCGTCTGGACGAGCAGATATGGAAAAAAACTCGATTTCATACCTTAAACTGGTGAGATAACTTCCTTAGCACACATAAGGCTTCTCAAAGCACAAAGAATCTTAAACAAAAGTGATCCACCCTGAATCGTTAGCTTCTTGACTCTATGAACCATAAAAAATGTAGAATCAAAATCTTGAATTTTTTAGCTGAATGTGGAGAGAAAGTGAGAGAGATGTTGTGTTTAGTTCATAAGAATAGAGAAATAAGAAGGGTAAATCGATTTTGGGAGCATTAAGAGCTTCAAATTGGTTGTTCATGATGGTTAGGGTATTGATGACAATGACAATCTTGTAATTACTTGAAGATGATGAGGGTGAGAAAGTAAAAATGTCATTTTCGAAAAAAATAAATAAAAAAATTTGATGACATTTTCGTGAATTATATAAATTTGTGAGGTGAATAAGGCAAAACTAATTTCTAAAAATAAAAGATTAGTTTTATGTTTGACTTTGAGTTCTAAGTCAATTTAAAAAAAAAAACCCTAACCAAGAGTGTGGTGATTGATTAATAACCTTTATCAAACGGATATCAAAATTCATGCTTTAAGTGATTTGCGTTAACATAAAGACACCTTTCCCTTGTGTTCAAAAAAAAAAAAAAAAAAACACACCTTTCCACAAATAGTTCCTTTCCAAACAACACAACCTTTTGGTGATATGCCTCTCTTAACCATATCCTTTTATCTGCACCTCATTCCTCTATCCTTCTTCAATACGTATTTTCTTAATTCAGTTTTCCATCCAAAATTTATGAATCAGTTTCAAATAGTTGTCTTTGTAAAACATCATTTGTTTCGCTCTATCATTTATTTGAAAAGTTTTTTTTTTCCTGAAGGAATGTTGTCTATTTGATTTTTGCCTCTTTTTTCTTTCCAAAATGTGATTTCCATTAAATGAAGCTTGTTTGTAAGATTTACAGAAGGTAATTTCTAACTTGTATTAACCTTGGCAAAAAGAAATATAACAAGGTTAGAATCAGACCCAAAAAACTCTGATATCTGAAAAAGAGTTATTCATTCCGAAACCAGGACTGCATCAAGTGTTGGAATGACCTTGTCTTCCTTTTGGCCAGGGTCATGTCTCTGAGACTTTGTCTATACGATCGATACACTTGAAAATTGCCGGCGGTGGTTTTTATAGATATATATATTATATATGATCGTGAAGCCTTCAGCAAAGTATTAAAAGGTATGACTTTTCTTTTAAATTAAACAGGCGTGACTTTTCATTTTCTTCTTTGCTATAACTACTGTTAACTAAAGTAGTAATAATAAAATTAGTAATAAACGTAGAAGGATGGCACTTTTCCTAACCTAAATTGCATATATTCTAATGATGGTTCTTTTTTCATTTCCTTATTTAGTTATTTATAATTATTATAGTTTTTATAACAACAATATACAAAAAAAAAAAAGGACGATGGCGATTCAACGGCGACTACAATCATCTCCCGGGACAATGGCATCAAAGCTATTCCTTGGGGAGTCTCTTTCCAGAGAGAGTATTTCCCTGCTGCGATTTGGATAACCTTGGAAAATTTCCACAATCCTATTGAAGATTTTCACGAATCTTAGGAAAATATCATTTTTTCCAAAAAATCCGCCGCGACGATTTACACTTATTTAGGGTTTATGGAGCCGTCAATATTAAGTCTTACACACGAGAATCATTCTCTAAGACTGCGGCGAGCTCTAGCTTTGTTTCTACTTCTGATGGACGCGAACCTAGCTGAAGTTCTACAAGGAATGTCTCTTGAGAGGACAAATCGATCATTATCCCTGCGGATGATGATTATTGTGCAATGGAGAGAGGAGGTAAGAGTCTACTGGGACGGCTATTGAATCCAGAGTGTCAGAACATGGGACGGATGCTGAGAACGATGCCAAAGATTTAGAAGGTGTACGAACGAGCCCGAGGCATTGCTTTGTCGAAGGAGAGATTCCAATTCATCTTTGATTTGGAAACTGACATTCAGATGGTGTTGAAACAAGGGTTTTGGACCTTTGATGATTGGGGTATGGCTATGGAACGATGGGTGGAGATTCCACCACCAAATTACCTCCAAACGGCAATAATATGGGTGAGGTTGCACAAGCTTCCGGTTAACTATCTTATTCTGAAGACTATTGATGTGGTTACAGACGGAATTGGTCATGTGAAGATGATAGAGTTTGATCCAACGAAACCGTACTTGCTTGAGTATGTCTGAGTTCAAGTAATTCTAGACATTAATCAATCGTTGAGAGACAAAAAATCAGTGACTCTACCAGGAGGCAGGGTGGAGTATGAGAGAGTTAAGAAGAAGTGTTTTCATTGTCTGCGCCTCTCTCATGAAAAGCAGAAGTGTTCTCTGCTTCAAGGGAATCGAAACAAAGGTAAAGGGATATTGGCTCGTCAAGAAGTAGTTGTGCGTCATGCGCTAGGAGAAAGACCGCATCATAGTAACCTTGTAGACAAATTGATGCCTATATTAGCACCATCCATTCCCCCGGGTTTCGAACCATCTCCTTCGATAGTGGTTCCAGAAGTATTTGAACAAATGAGAATCTATATGTCTTGTGTTGATCCGAAAGAAAGAAGAATCAGAGAGGCAAGAATGCGAATGACGCTTCAGGAGTTGTCTAAGGATCCAATAGCGCATAGATCTTGTCTCCGACTGGAAAGAGCTCCAGTGGTATATGCGGAGATGAATAAGGACAGAGGCAGAGTCTTTGACTTCAGTCGTGTAAACACTGAAGCTGTTCATGATGCTGCAGAATCATCTTCTCATGGCCTACTGAGACAACCGGAAAGACGTGTGATAGGTGTGGCCAGTGAAGGCATAGAGAATGAGCAGATAAGAAGAATGGGGGATCCTTGGATTGAGGCTCAGAGGGAGAGAATCAATGAGACACGGCCGATGTCTCATCACCAGAAAGATGATGGTTACATTGCAGATAAAGAAGAAGGTTTGCAGTTGGATGCTGAAGGGATTGGAGGCTTTGTTATGGGTAGTGGCTTCTCGGGTAAAGCAGATCGAAGCAGTAAAAATAGAAGGTCTCGCAGTAGTCGTTCGTCGTGGGTCAGACGCAACCGAACATGCCTAAAAGAACATCTAATGGTTCTGATAATGCTCACAACAACAGAGAGCACAAGATGAGGGAGAGGTGTCGTCAAAGATGTCGAAACAAGTGAAGGGTTTGGTGGTTTCCCTGAAACCATCCAATGCCCAATGACGACACTCAGTTGGAACTGTCGGGGTTTGAGGAACAACCTTGGCAGTTCGACGCATAGAGGAGATGTGTCATGAGCATCTCCCGGATTTCTTGTTTCTCCTAGAGACTAAAAACTCTAGTGATCAGGTGGAAGCTGTTACAAGATCGTTGGGTTATGACCACAAGTTTTTGGTGAACCCAGTGGGTCTTAGTGGAGGTTTGGCGCTTTTTTGGAAGCCGTCTTTTCATGTGGAGGTTCTAAGCTCGAGTAATACGATCATTGATACGAAGGTGAAGGCTGGCAACATTGATTACTTTATGACGTTTGTATATGGGGATCATGTTAGACAAAGAAGACATGAGGTCTGGAATGTTTTGAAGACAATTGTATTGAGTCGCAATGATGGCTGGGGTCTGATAGGCGACTTCAATGAGATTATGAATGGAGATGAGAAGTTGGGTGGACCTGACCGTATTGAGAGTTCTTTCTATCAGTTCCGTTCTATGGCGCGCAGTTGTAGAATCAAAGAGATTCCAAGTTCGGGAGAGAGACTTTCTTGGGCAGGTGTGAGAGAAGTGATAACCAATGGAGTAAAGGAGAATGTTTGGATTCAATGTCGTCTTGACAGAGCTTTTGGAAATGCGGAATGGTTTCGAATATTTCCTCGATCTCATGTCAGATACTTGGAACGTTTGGGTTCTGATCATAGACCGATTTTTATGAGCATGTCCGCTCAAACTCAGCAGCGAAGAGGAAGGTTTATCTTCGATAAGAGATGGTCCTCGCAGCCGGCAGTTAATGAGATAATAAAGAAGCAGTGGAAACCAGTAGTGCGACCAGAGGGACATGACGTATCCTCGGTCATATCTTCTTGTCGCAAAAAGCTAGCTAAATGGAAGCGTAGCGATCAAGGAAACTCAAGAAAGCAGATTAATAAGCTCCGCCGTGAGTTGGAGGAGGAGGAGACAAAACACTTTCCTATACTGGCAAGAATCACGGGATTAAGCTTCAACTTACTCAACTATACCAGGAAGAAGAGACGTTCTGGAAACAAAAGTGCAAGAACAAGTGGTTGGTGGTTGGTGATTTGAATACGAAGGTTTTCCATGGTTGGGCGAAAACATGAAAGATGAAGAACTTAATACCTTCCTTAACGGACTCAGGAGGAGTTGAGCAAACAGAGGAAGAGGCAAAATGAGAGATCGCTGTGCAATACTTCACGAACTTGTTTCAGTTTTCTTCACCTGCTGATGCTACTGAGCTCCTTCAGGGTATGGGAACTAGGGTGATAGAACAGATGAGCACGAGGTTGACCAAAGAGGTTACTGATGCAGAGATAAAGAGAGCCGTTAAAGCCATTAAAAGTGACAGTACCCCGGGTGCTGATGGGATGACTGCCCACTTTTTTAAGAAACATTGGAAGCATACCGGTCCCATGATCACTGAAGAGGTGCATCGTTTCTTCAGAGAAGGAGTTCTCCCATCGGAATGGAATTTTACACAACTATTTCTACTCCCAAAGAAGCCAAATCCGTCTTAAATGACAGACTTGAGGCCTATCAGCATGTGTTCTGTTACTTATAAGATAATATCAAAGGTGTTGTGTTCGCGTCTTAAAGGTATCCTCCCTCATATTGTATCTCCCACGCAGGGCGCCTTTGTGGCTGGAAGGCTTATTTCGGACAACTTGTTGATTACACATGAGATGGTGCACGGGCTGATGACGAACCCAAACTGCAAGGAGGAGTTTATTGCCATCAAAACAGATATGTCCAAGGCCTATGATCGTGTGGAATGGTCCTTCTTGGAGTCTCTCTTTGTCAAGATGGGGTTTGATAGGAGATGGATTGATTGGGTCATGTTATGCATACGCTCTGTCTCGTACACAGTTCTTCTTAATGGTCAGGAATTTGGCCATATTGTTCCAGAGCGGGGTTTGAGACAAGGAAATCCACTCTCCCCTTTTCTTTTCATTCTATGTACTGAAGCTTTGATTCATGTGATGAACACCGCGGAGGAGAATGGACAGATCACGGGTATGAAGCTCACACGGCAATGCCCCTCAGTTCAACACCTTTTGTTTGCTGATGATAGTCTCTTCCTCATATGTGCTGAGCTGACTGAATGCACAGCGTTTATGCGGTGCTTGCAGCTATATGGAGAGGCGTCGGGACAGGAAATAAACTTCTAGAAGTCTTCTATTACTTTTGGCGATGGCATTGACCCGGTGATGCGTCGGCTGATTGTTGAGATTCTAGTCATTGAGAATGAAGGTGGTGTGGGTTCTTATCTGGGCTTACCCGAGTGTTTTAGCGGGTCGAAGCAGAAACTATTAAATTTCATTGGGGAGAAACTTGATAAAAGACTGAATGGATGGTTTACCAAAATGCTTTCTCTTTGGGGGAAAGGTGGTACTCTTGAAGTCGATTGCAATGGCTCTCCCGGTGTACGCGATGTCTTGTTTCAGGCTCACTAAACATCATTGCCAAAAGAATATGAGTGGAATGAAAATGGAGATAAGAAGAAAATTCATTGGGTGGCATGGGATGAACTATGTGAATCAAAGGACAATGGAGGCCTTGGTTTCAGAGATATATAAGACTTCAATCATGTTTTGCTAGCTAAACAGACTTGGAAGCTATTGAATGAGCCAAACTGTCTACTCGCGAAGATTTTTAAGGGCCGGTATTACGCAAAAACCAGCTTTCTAGAGGCCGGGAAGGGCTTCAGACCATCTTATGCTTGGCGCAGTATCACCTTTGGGAGAGAGCTATTGCGGAAAGGCTTGATAAAGTCTATCGGTTCGGGTGTGAGCTCCTTTGTATGGTTGGATAAGTGTATCATGGACGACGAACCACGTAGACCAATCAACAAGCAGACCCTCTTTGATGTGAACCTTAGGGTTTCAAACTTAATAGACCAAAATGGGCATTGGCGAATGGAGCTACTGAATGATATATTTCCAGATAATGAGGTGAAATGTATTCTCTCTCTTCAAATAGGAGGTAGAGAAGACAAGCTCATATGGGCGTACACAAAACATGGAGGGTACTCAGTGAAGAGTGGGCACAGTTTGCTTGCGAATCATGAGGCAAAAAGTATTATCACAAGGACAACTCAAGAACAACATGTGATTGCTCTAAAACGACGGGTCTGGAAGATAGCCACGGTACCAAAGATCAGGTTGTTTTTATGGCGTGTGCCCTCCGGTGCTTTAGTTGTGGCAGATAGACTTCGATCTAGAGGGTTGAATGTGCATGGGCCTTGTTCTTTATGTCAGGTTGAAGCTGAAACAATCAATCATATGTTGTTTTGATGTACTAAGGCTCAGGAGCTGTGGAACCTATCTCTTTGTCCTAAACCAGTGCAAGGTTTCAGTATGGGTCTAGAGGAGAATGTGACCTTCTTGTTTTATGTTCTGGCGCGGTAGTGCCGCGAGTGTTCGTTCTCTCCCTTGGTTGATGTGGAATGTGTGGAGGAATAGGAATGCGCTCTTATATGCAGCGACTCAAGAACTCCTTTGTTTTGGGTCCAAAATGCGGACGAAGAGGCAACTCTCTGGTTAGAAGTTAATAAACAAGCGCAGGGCTTGACGAGGCAGAGCTCTACATTAGAGGTATGTGAACGGTGGAGCCCCCCTTTATCAGGTGTAATTAAGTGCAACGCTCATGTGAACTGGAAAAATGGTAATCTTCAGTGTGGAGGAGCTTGGATCGCTCAAGACCATACTGGTAACGTTCTTTTCCATGGACGTGATGCGTTCACACCGTCTGCAAACCGACTGGTAGCCGAACTAAGAGGTATAATATGTGTTTTACGAAGTGCGAGGGATTTACATTTCCCGTCATTGAGCATTGCTTCAGATCTTCTGGAAACTATTGAAGCAATCTCATCTCCCTCGTTGTGGCCAAGATTCAGGGCTCTTTTGGAGCAGATTAACTCCCTTGGTGCCTTCTTTGTGTCGGTCTCGTTTGAAGTCGAAAGAGTACACAATAATCTGAATGCTCGGGATATAGCAAAGAGTGTCATGAGAGATGGGCGCCTTCAGTCATACCTAGCTTTAGGCGGACCAGCCTGGTTGCACCATCGACTTTTACGAGAAGCTTCAAGACAAGACTAATTCATCTTTCCTTTAAGATTTGAGTCTGTGTCCATGTTTTCTTTTGGTTCTTTATGGGAGTGATCCCTATCATTTCATCTTCTTTGAACAATGTTATCAGACGATTAAAAAAAAAACAACAATATGCTAACACTGGTTATTAGATTTCGTCTATTATCTTACTAAGGACCAAATAAAATATATAAGTTTCTTTACAGTTTGTTATTAATATAAATAGTTAAATAAATTTACCATTACCGACTACCACTGAATATTTTATGATTAAATAAGATATAAATTCAAAAATTATATTTTATTTTAAGAATGGAAAGAGATATTTTTAGAATGATAAAATACAACTTTAAAACTTTTTAAAAATATTAAGAAGCATTGAATTTCTTTTTATGAAAAAACACAACGTGAAGCAAGTATACCACATCCCTAACCTTATCATACTTTATGCCAATAGGGTCGGGCCTCACAGTTTCGGGCCCAGAAGCAAAAAAAAAGTTTTGGCCCATGATCCAAATAAAACATGAAAATATTAAAAGGTGTATCATGTAATTCGAACCCATGAACTCCTGCAGTAATATACCTAGCCTTTGCCACCAAAACTAGAGAGAAACAATTATTCTTGGCTCTTAAAGTCAATATTTTCTTGTTGGCCCCAAAGCCAATGTTTGATCTGCTTGGTATCTGGCATGGCTCTGTATGCCAATGAAGAAATAACAATATGTGTAAAGGTTGCGTGTATTCACATTGAAAGACAATTGTTAACACTGGTTATTAGTTTACGTCTATTATCTTATTAATGACCAAATCAAATATAAGGACACATAGATATAAGTTTCTAAATAATTGTTAAAAAAAAGATATAAGTTTCTCTACATTTAGTTATTAATATTAATTAAAAAAATTAACAAATTTAACTAATTCTTTATCTTGGTTAAATTTAATACACATTCTCTATTTTATTTTTGAATGAAAAGACACATTTTTAGAATTATAAGAAAGTTTAAATTTTTTTAAGAATTATTGTATTTTTATAAATGAGAAAACACAACCTTAAACAGAAAGACACATCCCTAAACTTTTGACAACTTTATACTAATGAAAACAAATATTTTAAAAATTAATTCTAAGAACCCAACAACAACGCCCAAATGAATAAAGGTATTGCATATTTCCTCATACTTATTTATTTCATCACTGTATTTTAAAAATGAATAAATTAAAAAAAGGTGAAGGGTTACAGTTAAAAATACCAAAATAGTTTTTAACACTAACAGACATAATCGTTCATGACTTTTTGCCCTTATAAAAGAGAGAAAAGGACCACTAATTTACAAAAAAAAAAAAAAAGACAAGGATATGGAAGGAATCAAATTCCCAACATACAAGTTTCTCAAAAATTTCAAGATGAAATGTGGAGAACAAGGAATTAGAGGAAGAATAACTCGACTATGAGAAGTAAGAAATCTTAAAATTGGTTATGAAATTATAAGTCTTATTTATTAACAATTGGATGAAAAAGTAATGTTTTCAATATATTCACTGAAAATACATATAATTAAAATAATAATATCAATAGTTTTCTGATATAGGAATCAACCATTATGGGACCAATCTATAATCGATATATTCATCAATTTTCTTTGGAGTTTTTAGAGGGGAATATATATATACTGGTCAGTAATAAACAGTGATATATTAAAATAAGTATAAGCTTGAGATTATTGTCCAAGATGCTTCAGACACAGCTTATTAACCACATTCATTCAACAAACACATGACCTAGATTATGGGTAAATCTGCAACTGACTTGATCATTATTATTAAACTATAGTAGATAAACAAAGAAATTTATAAATTAATGATTCAATTTATATGGTTATTATCTCCTTCTTATCAGCAAAAGTGATTAGCAAAGGCAACTAAAATTTTAAAAGGAAATTTATAAATTAATGATTCAATTGATATGGTTATTATCTCCTTCTTATCAGCAAAAGTGATTAGCAAAGGCAACTAAAATTTTAAAAGGAAATTTATAAATTAATGATTCAATTGATATGGTTATTATCTCCTTCTTATCAGCAAAAGTGATTAGCAAAGGCAACTAAAAATTTAAAACAAAGGGAAGATGACAACCTAAAAGCAATGAAAGAAGCAATTCAAGAAATAAAACGGCCACAAAAAAAAAAAATTGATGATGATTATGTTACTTAATATTGCAACGCTTAGAACAAAAAAAATGCAATGCTACACGATCGCATAACATACTATTTTCTGTTTTCATACCCACTATTTATTTTCTATTACACAAATTTTTATTCTCCTACAAAATAATTATATTATTACATTTCAATTTAAAAATATTCAAAAAATTAATACAATTAAATAAAGTTAAAAAAAATATCTGCTCTTTCCGCGCGTTTATGCGCGGAGTTGTTTCCTAGTGTTTATGTAATAAGAAAACCTTAACTAATAAAAAATAGCAACTCTAATAATATTGCATTAAGAAAAAAAAAAGCAAAAGAGGTAAAAGGGTTGAGTCGGATAGATGAGAGGACTCAGGCGCCTGGGAGAACGCTGAACTTCATGTTATAGGTACGACAATAATAGCTGTTATTTTCTCCGCATGCAAAAGAGTAAGGCTGTGACATTGCAAGAGTAAATTGGAAGCTCTCTTTAGATCTATTCTCCTCCGATGAAGCAATCTTATTTCTACTTTCGAAGTTGCAGGTCCTGTAACTCCACAGATTTGTTTGCAAGTACACATCATGTCTTCTGTTTGTCATATTGTAGTACTCGAAAACTGCAAATAATCAATAAGAATTTTAGCCAAAAAAACTATTTATAAAATCATCTAAAGACACAAGAAAATAGACAATATATACTTACCAAGAACATCGCCGACATGGAAAGTAGTCTTGGAAGCCCATTCTTCAAGATCCACCCCGTAGTTCCATCCACGTGATCCTCCCACTACGACCTCTCTTGGTGTTGCAAAGACCGGGTTCCTTGAATCATTATCGTCTGAGCCTGACCTCGAATCGTTATGTTTTGATGAGCCTGGCTTCGTTTCATTATGGTTATGGTGCGACGAGCCTGGCATTGTAACGTTATGGTTGTGGTTCGATGAGCCTGGCTTCGTAACGTCATGGTTCGATGAGCCTCGCTTAGTAACGTTATGATTTGATGAGCCTTCAGGCTTCGTAACGTTATGGTTCGATGAGCCTGGCTTCGTATTGTTTGAGTCTGCCCTCCATCTCCAGCCTGACCGTGTGTCCCACCTCCAACTCCAGTGCGAACCATCAGGGTTTGTACCCGAACCTGAGGCTGATCCGTCTGAGCCGTGGGATTCCCAACCCGAGCCTGAGCCTGAACCGGAGCTCCAACTCCAGCTCCATGCCTCTGAGCCTGTTGAGAAGACGCATGCAAAGGCCACAAGGATTACCAGTAACTTCGTTTGTGAAAAAGACAGCGACATCTTTTCTCTTCTTCGTACGTGCTTTTGATTTTGAGCAATTTGTTATTTTGTAATTGGGATGCTTTCTTCGAGGGTTATAAGTGTACGTATTTATAAGAATACCGAGGGTCGGCATCATTAAACCAATTCCTAATATATATTGGAGAAAACAAAATCCTTTTCCAACAAATATCATGTTTCTTCACACTTTTTTTTTCTTGTTTTTTTTTCGTGATATGCCATAATGATACGTATATTTTAAGTAATTAAATTTCATAATTTATATTGTTAGACGATCGAGATTTTAGATATAATTATTAAATTTCATATATTACAATTATATTGGTCAAAGACTAACTCCAAATATACAATACTCGAAATGCTCGACGTGATTGCAAATATTTATAGTATGCATTTGGTGAAGTAACATATACATCTAAGTATAAGTCAAGGATCGGTTCCCCTCAAACGTGGAATGCACATGCAATGTTAAATTCGTTAAGATTTTATCTAGAAACAATAATTTGTTTTATTTGAATTATTATGATCAACGTAACTATTAGACGATATTTCTCTCGGCCGTTAAAACACTTTTTTCGTTTTTTCAGATCTGAGGTGCTTTCCGGTCCGGCTTTCCACACCGGTGCTGTGAGAGAGCCTCATCCTCCTTGTCTTTTCAAGTTTAAGTTGATTTTTGTGTTTTGTTTTTGTTTCTTTGTTGTCGTTTTGGTGTGACTTTCCGGTGAAGGATTCTGCCTTGTATCAAGTGATGTTGGAATTCAACGTTAGTAAGTCCGCCCTCTGTTTTAGAGGTGTTGATTTCTTGTGACTATGGTGGTGCGAGGCTTTGTTATTTTGTGTGGTTGTATGATTTCTTGTTTGGTGTGTGGTATTCGTCTCCTCCCCTAAAGAAAATGAGTTCCTGAAATAAAGACTCAAATCTCAGGATTTAGAAGAGAAGCTTGCATCGGTCTCCACCTACCACTACAAGAAAACACGCCGAATTCCGACGGAGGTTCCGACGGACTTCAATGTCGTTGGACGTTTGTGACGGATTTTCGACCAATTTTCGACGAAAACCAAAAATTTGAAGTCGTCGGAATTTCGTCGGCCATTTCCGCCGAAATTTCGACGAAACACGGCTCGTCGGAATTTTCTGACGACATTCCGATAAAACATGTAACCATTGTAGTCGTCGGAAATTCGTCGGAATATACCGACGAACTTCCGATGACATTCCGATTAACAGATATAACCGTTACCGTCGTCGGTATTCCGTCAGAATTTTCCGACGAATTTCCGACGAACCATGTGACCGTTGCCGACAAATATATATGACCGTTGTATAACCGTTTGTGATTGGAAAATACCGACGGTATTTCGACGGACTGCTTTACATCCGTCGGAATTTCGTCGGAAAGTCGTCGGATGGCCGTAAGCAATTTCCTATAAATTAAAAATTTCAAATTTATCTTCTCAAAACTTATAAGTCTGTCTCCTTGGCAAGTGTTTTAAAACTTAATATTTGTCCTTTAAAATTTTGCAGGGAATCAAACGGCTTCCAGTACTGCACGGATGATCCATGTAACAACTTACGATAGTGTTAATCCCGCAAATAGTGATGCTCCAACAAGTCTGCCTTCAGCCTGAGGTCAATCAAACTAATCAAGTTCAAAAAGAAAGGTTAGCTATACATTACAGTATTAATTGTTACATTACTTGCTGGTATTTACAAACGGTTATACTACCAACATTAACAGCAACAACAAAGCACAATCGAGCCCTAAAGATAGAGCAACAAAATTGTAAAGTCACACAAAGACCTAGAAAAACTAAGATCCACATACATCTCAAAATTAAAGTCTCATAAAATAACAAACCCAAATACCCTGCTCACACACATAAATAGAAACGATCGCACATATATTTTTTTTTTGGAAAAAACACAAACCAACTTATTAAAACATAAAAATAGTCGAATTAAACTTAAAGGAAAGCAGCCTCAGAACTAAGAAAAATTTAATATATGCACGGAAATGTTGTTTAGCTGGTGCTTCCAAAACATGAGATTCAAACTTACATATTACCAACGTATACTAGCAGTTTCCATCTAAAAACATAAAACTAACTCCACGCAGATTTTTTTTTTTTTTTTAATTTGTATACTAAATTATTTTTATATCAGTTCCAATATATATATGTATTAAAGAAAAAGTAAAAAAATAATTAAAATTATGAAATAAAAAATCTCGGACGTAGCCCGGGCAAACCACTAGTAAACCAATATATATATATATATATAACTAATTTCTATAGAGGTGGAAACGAAACGTATCTTTCATACAAACATAGTGAATTACTTAACATATTATTGTGATTCAAACAATAGAAGCGATCGCATATAAAAAAACACTATCAAATGAAACAAGAAAATTGTATTTTGTCAAACTTAGCAATGTATTCACACTTGCTTTGATAGGGCTCTTAAGCTCTTTTTGTCAAATTTATACATTATTAAATATGAATCCAGAATTTCTCGGAAAACAAGAAATTTCAGAAGAAAAAAGAAATATATCCGTACGATGATGAATTAGATGTCATATGAGTTATTGGTACTATTAATTTCTACTACCTGATAATCCATGCCGCAGGAATAAGACTTCGTTTACGAAGAATAAGCAGGTGTTTGATGGTCCACCTGAGAAAGTTAGTGGGAAAGATTTGTCGAAGTAGTTTAGGTATTTTGATGAAGAAAAGACGTCAGATGTAGGTGGACATGAAAACATTCGAGTCAGTGCGGTTGGAGAGCTACATAACTGGCACAAAAAGAGTATTTTATGGGATCTGCCATATTGGTTCTTCGATAATCTGATGAACACAGTCCTTAACATCCAAGGTAAAACGAAGGATAATTTGAAGTCAAGGTTGGATTTAGTCGATATTTGTGATCGTTCTGAACTTCACGTTGATGAGAACGGTACGGCCCCTTTTCCCATTTATCGGCTGGATGGTGCTAGAAAAGAAAAGTTCTTTGATTGGATTACATATAAAGTGAAATTTCATGACTGATATGCCTCAAATTTGGGGAACTGCGTTGATAGAAGCGAGGAAAAGTTTACTGGCTTGAAGAGTCGTGATTGTCATGTAATTATGCAGAGCCTCCTTCCGTTTGCTTTTTCAGCATTATTGCCACGTAATGTTCATGAAGCAATTGCAGGTATCTTATATTTTTACAATTTAATTTATTTTTATATTTAACAATTATGCTTATATAAACTTAATATGTATGAAAATTATGTCTTTTATCTATGTAGGGATAAGTGTTTTCTTCCGCGACTTATGCAGCAGAGTAGTGACTGAAGAGGGTATTAATAATTTGAAGACAAACGCACCAGTCAGCATGTGCAACCTTGAGAAGATATTTCCTCCATCATTCTTTGATGTAATGGAACATCTTGCTATTCATCTCTCAAGAGAATTGGAACTTGGTGGTTATGTGCAGTACAAATGGATGTATATTTTTGAGCGTTATATGCATCATCTGAAGAAGATGGTCAAAAATCAAAGCAGGGTGGAAGGATCTATAGTGGCACAGGTGATCAATGAAGAAACTGCAATCTTTACTGAAAATTATTTTCCACCAGAAGTACAAACAAAACACCGAAGACCTGCTCGGCATGATGATAGAGGGGAGAGAGCAACATATCATGTTACTGTCCCAAGCATGTTCAAGGAAATAGGACGACTTAGTGGAAAATTCACGAAGCGGAGACTTACGGACACTGAGAACGCTCATTTGCAAACATATTTGCTCACCAACTGTGAAGATGTTCTACAATATGAGAGGTAAAAATATTTATTCATTTATTGTTAGATTAATATTCAATAAATTTATTTCATATTGATAATATTTTTGTATATAGTGTATATATGGCGGAGTTGCGTATGACTCACAGGCATGCAACAGAAGATGAGCTTCGACAACTTAGAGATAACGGATTTGCTGCGTGGCTTCGTAGTTATGTGAGTCATATATCATATTACCCTATGCAAATGATTAGTTTAAATTTTGTGGTCAAATCATATCCAAAATTTGTGCAGAAACCAAACTATGTGGTCAAATCATATCCAAAATTTTGTACGCGAGGATATGCATTCACAAGGAAAGGTCATTCTAAGACAACATATGATGCTGGTGTTTCATCTTCTTTCGGTGACGATGTCTACTACGGCAACATAAAAGAAATATTGGAAATCCAATTTCCTAGAATGGTTGGATTGCGTTGTGTAGTATTCTATTGTGATTGGTATGACACCACCCCAGATAGAGGAATGAAGATTGATGCGTTTGGTGTTACATCAGTTCATTCGCGGCGGAAACTTCAATATTATGATCCCTTCATTCTTGGTTCGCAAGCTGATCAGGTATGTCAATATATTCATAATTTTTTACCAATATAATTAATTAAAGTTATATATTGAACTAATACTTTGTATAATTGATATGTATAGGTGTGCTACATCAGTTACCCTCGGGTGACGTACAGAGACGATCCATGGGTTACTGTAACGCAAATCAACCCAAGAGGACGAGTGGATGGAACTTCTGATGATGATGAACCATTGCAACCAGAGTCTACCAGCAACGCCCAGGCAGTTGAAGATTTGGAAAATGTTCAACTCGTTGAGAATTTGACTGTGTTTGGACATGATGCTGTCGTACATTCAGAGCCGGAAGCCGAGGTTGGGGAGTTTGATGAAGATTCAGAAGATTCTGATTAGTTTTTTTTTTTTATTATTGGATTGGTCCTTCGGAAATCCCTTGCAAAATACCGGCGACATAGCGACGACCAAGGGTTTCATTGAAGTTTGGAAATGTCCTCGGTATATTCCGACGAAATACCGACGACATGTGTTTCTAAAAAATTTCAAACATAAAAATCTATAAATTTAGATGCCAAAACTATGAAAATAACACATAATAACTGTTTAGTATAGTATTAGATCGCAACCGTTCATATATAACAACTCATTAAAATATTTATATATGCATATCATTGTTTTCATAACATCTCATCTTAACATTATATACTTATATAATCATATTCATATAAGCTTACACTACAAAAAATGTTGTTGTGTAAAATCGTGTTATAAAAACATTTTTATTGTTAAATCTTTATGCAAATACTATATATATTATCAAAGATTTGGATTTTGCATTTAGAAACTTGTAATCAACACCCTAAACGCTAGTCGTCGGAATTCCGTCGGAAAAGGTCGTCAGTATTCCGTCGGAATATACTGATGGACACCAATTCCGTCGGAATTTCAATTTGCCCGGGAAAACCAAACCGCGTGAAAATTTTCGCGAATCACCAATTGGTATATATTTAATTATACCTACGGAATACTGACGAACCCGTGTCCGTCGGAAACGTTAAATATAATTACCCTTCTTCTTCCTTCTTCGTTATTTCCGCCTCTCTCTCAATCCTCTCCGCGATTTCCCTCTCTCTCTCACGGCGATTCCGGCCATTCTCAAGCTCCCATCACCGGCGAATCCTCTTCTCACCCTCATATCTCTTCCCCAAACCCCAAATCATGTACGAATCATCTCAAACCTTGTTTTATCTCAATTGTTTAGGGTTTTAGAAGTTAGATCTCGGATTATAGGTTGTTTGATTGAAAATTTTAGGATTGATTGGATAGTTTAGGATATATAAGTTAAGATTGTTGTTTGGATTGTTGTTTTAGTTTTTTTTGGAATTATTTTTTGTTTTTGTTAAAATACAAAACGCTTTACTATTTTTAAAATGTTTTTTGATTTTTAAAAACGTTTTTCAAGTTTCCAGTAATAAACTATGTATAATAAAACGTTTTTAAAATTTTTTAAAAATATTTAACAATATTTTTCTATATTTATAATTTTTTTATAATTTTGTATACATATATATATATATATATATATATAAATCATGTATAATAAAAAATTTTAACATTTTTATAATTTTTTATAAGTTTCCAGTAATAAACTATGTATAATAAAACGTTTTTAAAATTTTTTAAAAATATTTAACAATATTTTTCTATATTTATAATTTTTTTATAATTTTGTATACATATATATATATATATATATATATAAATCATGTATAATAAAAAATTTTAACATTTTTATAATTTTTTATAAGTTTCCAGTAATAAACTATGTATAATAAAACGTTTTTAAAATTTTTTAAAAATATTTAACAATATTTTTCTATATTTATAATTTTTTTATAATTTTGTATACATATATATATATATATATATATATAAATCATGTATAATAAAAAATTTTAACATTTTTATAATTTTTTATAAGTTTCCAGTAATAAACTATGTATAATAAACGGTTTAATAGTTTTTTTTTTAAAACGTTTATAAAACCTTTTGTAAATATATAAATGAAAACATTAAAAATAGAAATGATTTGAAAAGATTTTTGATGTATTAATTTTTTTTTTAGGTTCGAGGATGAACCCCTCCCCGCAGCCCGTCTTCGACGTAGTTCGGTGAACCGTTCCCGTGCGTTGGGATCGTCTCACGAACAAAACTCGGTTCCCGCATATATTCCCTCCAGCTCCCGCTGCCTCTCCCGCTGCTGCTCAACAGGATCCGGGGGTCATGCCAGTTGAACTATTGGTTCAACAACCAGGTCAAGAGCATCTCCCGGTTCTCCAACCCAACCCACGACGAGGACATAGCACTTGGTTAGTATTTTTTTTTATTTGTAGCATTATGTTTTTTCCATTAATTAACTTGCTAATTTGTATTTTTTTTAAAGGTTCACCAAGTCGGGAAATGGCATTAGCAGGAGCATCAACCAGATGATGTACTCCATGCTCTGTTTTGGATATTCAAAGTGGAGTGTGATCCCTTCCAACGATCGAGAGTTGTGGTTTCGTCAGTTTGCGGTAGTAACTCTTCATTTTTCTAAAGTATTTACATTTTTTTTAATATATTTACTTATTAAATTATGTTTGTTTTGTAGCAAGAGTTCAACTGGCACTCCGATCTCACGGAAACAGTCCGTAAGAAATTCAACGAAAAGGCCATGGACTCTTATACGAAGCAGATGAACGCGTGGAAGACAGTTTGGCAGAAGAACAAGAGGCCACGGTTCATCAACGGGA
>NC_027753.1:24542288-24544502 GCF_000695525.1 Brassica oleracea var. oleracea | reverse complement strand
ATTTTATTTATTTATTAATTAATTTTTAATATAAAAAATATATAAAAATGCAAAATTAATTCGTATTTGAAATTGATATATTCCGACAAATTGAGGGCGTCGGACTATACCGACGGACTATGGTTCGTCGGAAAATACCGACGGAGCAGGTTCCTCGAAAAATTCTGACGAACCATTGTCTGTCGGTATCTTCCGACGAACCATAGTCCGTCGGTATTTTCCGAGGACTACGTTCGTCGGAATAGTCCGAGGAACGTTCTCCGTCGGTATATAGTTTTTCCGATGAACTCTGGTCTCGTGTGTCCGCATCGGAATATCGTCAGAAGTTCGTCAGAATGACGTTTCTCGGTATTCGTCAAAAAGTCGTCGGAAGGTCTGACGAAATTCCGACGAATACTTTTTTCCGACAAAAAGATACCGACGAATTGGTTCGTCAGAAATTCGTCGGAATCGGTCTATTCCGACGAATTTTTGACGATTTCGGCCATCAGAATCCCCATGTTTTCTTGTAGTGTACGTCCATCTTTTCAGATCGCTTATTGTACTTTGCATTTCAAATTTGTTCAATGGTAGCTTAACAAAAGCTAACTTGGAACAAAATTGATAAAGTCAATTGAAGAAAAAGACTTATCTACACTATGAGAATTTTTGTTTTGATTTTGTTAAAGATATTAGAAGTCTGTCTGCTACTGCTGAAACGAGAACATCTAATTTATCTTATTTCAAAATAAGACTGTTTTAGTATTGCTGATGTGTTATTATTAATGTTTATCCTTTCTAGTATTATATAATAGTAGGGTGAATCAAAATAAATGGATTAAATTTTAAGCTCCGTAAAATTTATGGCTAACCCCTTTTGAACCCAGTTTCAAAAGTAAGGGTTATGGCTATAATAGTTATGTTAGATTGAGCCCATATTAATCCCTAAGTATTGCTGATTGAACCTTCGTCTGGGACACCTTGAGAGACATAATGATGTATCGGAAGTTTCTAGGTTTTGTGAATACTATTCTCAGTGCTTAATCAAAAGCTTTTAGAGTTGAGAATACTCTTCTCAGTGGTTTATAAAAATCTCTTTAGGGTTTGGAAATACTCTTTCTCGTTCTATGAAGCTCGTATAGAAAATCTTTTTTGTTATTAAATCATCATCAAAACTCCCTTACAACTTTAGGCTTGAATCAATAACCTTAGAAAATCCTAAACTAATTTAAAATAAGAAAACCATTAAAACTTTAAAACAATAAAAATAATTATCCTATTAATAAATAATAATAATATTTGGAATATCCAGATAATAATATATCCAAATATTCTCTTTATCACATAACCGCCGAGAAATGCATTGGACCACTAGCCAGTGGATCTACGCAGGCCTAGTGGCACTGTCTGGTGCAGTCATGGTCTCACTCATCTTTTGGGTGATTTTTGACAGAGAAAGATCTCACACTAAGAAGTCTATGGTCGAGATTAATAGGTTTTAAATTATTGCGAAGTCTATGGTCCAAGATGAAAAGGTTTTAATTATTGCAATTCATTGAGTGAGCGAGCATTTATGTTCGATTTTATTTTTTAATAAGTTGATGATACGATTTAACTAAAGAAATTATGTTAGTCTCTTATGTATTCTTGCTGCTCTTTAGTAATCAGGTATTGTTCTTGTTTTACCCGGGACCATAAGAGACCATATATTCTTGCTGCTCTTTAGTAATCAGGTATTGTTCTTGTGTTACCCGGGACCATATGAACCACACAGGTTGAACATTCTATGGTCGAGAGATGAGTAGGTTGTTATAAAGAAACCAAGTCAATGATTCTGAGACAGAAATCAATGGCATCTCTGGTGTCAAATTAAATGTTATTAGTAACTACTAGCAAACAAGTAGCATATCCCTTATATATTAATTGAGAAACATTTGAAAAATTAGAATCTTAATTTTGTATTAATTAAAAAAAACCTCAAATCTTAGGTGACACTCTAAATGCCTTTTAAATTTCATTTCAAAGAATTCTAGAGCATCTAATATAAAATATAGTTTAATCTAATGGTGTCACATTATTCCATAATTATATAACACTAGAGAACATTATATCAACCTAAAATATAAGAAGTGTGTATTCTTTCCTTAGATAAAAGCTACGGAATTTCCTAATATGATTTACATATATATGACAATTAATGATTATGAATAATAAAGATTTGATAACAATTTTTGC
>NC_027753.1:24533162-24541497 GCF_000695525.1 Brassica oleracea var. oleracea | reverse complement strand
ATTTCAAAGAATTCTAGAGCATCTAATATAAAGTATAGTTTAATCTAATAGTGTCACATTATTCCATAATTATATAACACTAGATAACATTATATTAACCTAAAATATATGAAGTGTGTATTATTTCCTTGAATAAAAGCTACGAAATTATCTAATATGATTTACATATATACGACAATTAAGATTATGAGTAATAAAGATTTGATAACAATTTTTGCATATTTCTTCATTTTGTTTAATTTTATATTATTAAAAAAATAAACAATCACATTAACCATATAATAAAAAAATTAGATTTTTTTTTATATGTTATATTTGGAATTTTTTAAAATGACATTAAATTACAAAAATGAGGAATCCTTATATGTTATATATTTTTTTTAAAACTACTTTAAAATACAAAAATGATGAAATCTTATATGTTATATTTTTCTTATATGTTATATTCTGAATTTTTTAAAACGACTTTAAATTACAAAATGTAAGTTTTCCTTAAGTATACGACTAAAAACATTAAAATGACATGTATCTGTTCGATGGTTGATTTGAAAGCTTTCAAAACCATATGTAAGATAAAAGTAAAAATCTTCAACTGTGAAAACTATACTGTTCTCTTTTTCAAGAATGTGTTCGAGGGAAAAATAAGGTTTTATGTCATAATTCGTTTAATGTCCACTACATAACATTATATTAACCTAAAATATAAGAAGTGTTTATTCTTTCCCTAAATATTACGAAATTACCTAATATGATTTGCATATATATGACAATTAATGATTATGAATAATAAAGATTTGACAAAAAAATTGCATCTTTCTTCATTTTGTTTAATTTTATATTATTAAAAAAATAAACAATCACATTAACCATATAATAAAAAAATTAGATTTTTTCTTATATGTTATATTTGGAATTTTTTTAAATGACGTTAAATTACAAAAATGAGGAATCCTTATATGTTATACATTTTTTTAAACGACTTTAAAATACAAAAATGAGGACACCTTATATGTTAGATTTTTTCTTATATGTTATATTTTGAATTTTTTAAAATGACTTTAAATTACAAAAATGAGGAAACCTTATATATTATTTTTTTTTAAAACGACTTTAAAATACAAAAATGAGGACACCTTATATGTTATATTTTTCTTATATGTTATATTTTTTCTTATATGTTATATTTTTGAATTTTTTAAAACGATTTTAAATTACAAAAATGTAAGTTTTCCTTAAGTATACTGACTAAAAACATTATAATGACATGTATCAATTCGATGGTTGATTTGAAAACTTTCAAAACCATATGAAAGATAAAAGTCAAAATAATTCAACTGTGAAAACAACACTGTTCAGTTTTTTCAAGAATGTGTTCGATGGAAAAAATAAGGCTTTTATGTCATATTTGTTTAATGTTCAATCCGATCAACTCATGATATATTACTTATAGTTTTGTTCCATATTTTTTAATAAAAATTGATCTGATCCATCGGAAAATTTGTTTAATGTCCAATCCGATCATCCCATGATGTATTAATTATAGTTTTGTTCTATCATTTTTAATAAAAATTGATCTGATTTATCGGAAAAAAATTATATAATAACAATAAAAAATATTGTATATATATAAATAAAATGATCAAATATAAAAAAAAACTATCGATAATATATAGAGATAAATTCACCCGGGGTCTTCTTATCCTAATTGTATAGTATATAGGACGAATGTGAAATTACTCAAATTTAATACGTGTTCGATCTAGTTGTATGTGCCTTGGGGACGGTGCAGAGTCCTCCTGTCGTGTCTGTCATTTAAAAAAGATAGGGTAAGATTTTTGTGTATTCTCTTTATTTGTCTGTTTTTGACTAGATGCATTGAATCCTCCTCCTAGGAGGTACTATCTAGTTATACTCCATTAAATTAACGAATGGTAAAGATTATTAAAGTAATTAAGAAACGAGGTCGATAAAACCAAAGCCAATGGCAATGACCCAACGTGTTCACAGCAAAAAACCTTCGCATGACATCAAATTATGGGTCATTTTGCTTGATAACAACCTCATTTTTTAAGAATATAGCATGCATTATATATGTGTCAATTTGATATGAAGATAGACAACGCTCTTCTTCTCCACGTAAGAGTCGTTAATACAATATTTGAGATTGTACAATACTATATTTGTTAAATATATAGTACATGACAAATAATTTCTACCAACAACACATTACGAAGGAGATGAATAAAATAAGAAGGATAAGAAAGATAAAGATTTGATAGATAAGTAGGCAAAGGAACGGACAGATGAGAAGGAGGGAGGGGGAGGGGGAGGGGGAAGAAGGGTATATTGTACTATTCTATGTTTTTAAACAAAAAGGAACACATCAACATTGTCTTTCATTTTAGAAATAAAATCTAACTATACTATATATATATGTAAAGTAGTATATATTTAAAATCGCGATTATGAAATATTATATAAAATTTATAAAATATATGTCTGTTTTAAAATTTTCAAAACATATTATATGTACAAAAAATCTATATTTTTATTATGTAAACTACAAAGTTCAATAATTATTTTACCAGAAAGTGAAAGCAACTAAAAATAGAAGGGGAAAACATATTCGTAAGAAAAAAAAAGAAAAAAAAAACCATTCCAACATAAATGGTGTATGGAAGGGGCAATATAGCAATTGTTACACAAATATCATAGCTTTCTCTTTACTGTGTATATATACTTCATTTAAATCCTACAATGGATATGATCCCAAATTTCCCACAAATTATTTAGGTTTGCTTTATGTGTATTATATAATAAAATAAAATTATGATGAGTAAATTATCCCATGTTTTTCACAAATGAAAAATATCTAATAAGTTCATCATAAATATAATTTTCGTCTGGTTTACTCTAAGTATAAAATTGAAACAAATATTTAGGGTTGGGCAAATAAACCAAACCCGAAAACTCGAACCGAATCTGATCCGATAAAATGAATATGAACCCGATGTAAATACCGAATGGATCTTGTTTTATGGTATTTCGGGTTATTGATATTATCCAAACCGAACCCGAACCTAAATGGATACTCGATAGAACCCAAAAGATTTCAAAATTCCAAAAAGAACTTGTACGAAACATGATCTCAATTTCTAATATGTATATAAGATACATTAAGATATTATTGAACATCTAAAATAATTATCTATTACATGAAGATTGATGGTTCAAGGTGGCGGTTGAAGTTTGAAGTTTTTAGATTTTGGTTTTGTTCTCATTGAATAATGTTTCTTATTTCATGAGAACTTGGTTTTCGTTTTATGCTCTAATTTATTTGGTTTTCCTTTTATCGATAACTGTGTTTACCTTTCGTTTGATTTTGAATGAACATGTTTGATGTTTCTTTTTTATTTTTGAATTGATTTTAGTTATGTTTTGATTACAAAATAGGTATAAATCAAGTAGTTTTAAACCGAAGAACCGATTGGAACTCGAATCCGAAAGTACAATGAGTTGTACCGGTTCTTTGAAGATTTACTAACCACGATCCGAATCGGTCCCGAACCGGTCCCGAGCCAAATTTTCATATAACCCGAATGAGACTGAATTTGATAAACCCAAAAAATCGAGATCCGATTGGACAAAACCGAAACCGGACTGGGCCCGAATGCCCATACCTACAAATATTTCCGCTTTTTGATTTTGTAGAACATAAATAGCAGTAGAAACAAACAAGACAATAATAATAGAAATATAAATAGGTTGTAAATTTTCTTGTCACCCACTTGCAATTAAATCATAAAAAAGATCTTTGCATGATTAATATAAACAGTAATATGTAAAACGTTTCAAGAGGTGGGGCACTCTATGTAAAACGTATTGCATTATTGAGAGTCTGAAGATTAAAGAGTGGCACTATATAGAGTTTAGCTCCTAAAGCATATTCGTTTAAAGCAAAGCAGTTTTAAATCCCAAGGGGAGAGAGAGAGTGATTGATCGGAGATGCCGGAGCTAGTTGAGAAAACGGGAAGCCGACCACCGTGGGTTGGATTGGCAGCCGCCATATGGGTTCAGATCGCGGCGGGAAACGCTTCAACTTTCCCGCTTTACTCCGCCGCTCTCAAATCGGTTTTAGGGTTCAACCAGCAACAGGTCACCATCTTGGGCGTCGCTGGTGAACTGGGAGGGAACATGGGTCTGCTTCCAGGATACACAAGTAACATGCTTCCTCCATGGGCCATGCTTCTCATCGGTATCTCTTCTTGTTTCCTCGGTTACGGCGTTCTCTGGCTCTCCCTCGGCCAAATCGTTCACGACTTGCCTTTCTGGTTGGTAAGAAGCAGATCCATGTTACATAAAGTAAATTGGAGCACCTTCCAGCGACACATTGAACTTATCATCCCATATTTTTTATAGGCTATACATAAACATTGATTATCCAATTATAAGAAAAAAATCTTAAAAGACTAGGCAGGATTGCTTGCTAGTTGACTTGTACTTAGTAATTGTATTCATTTTGAAATATCAAATACATGAAGTCATCAAGTCAACAAATTTTTATAACGTCCCTACCCGCCCACAGCTAATGGGACACCCACGCCCGTTCTCTCGGCCCGTGGGCCCATTCCATCTGACGGTCGGTCCGTTAATTTTTCCAAGACTCGAAGTTATTGTTTACTGACACTGCAATCACCGCCAAATCAATTCTCTTAAACCTTTACTAGGCTAAAATAGTGTGGTTAACACTAAAATAGTCATATAGGTTGAAGATACTCTTAGTAAATGTTTATAGCTTCTAAATTCTTATTGAGGCTTTATAAGTTAGCAAAAGTGTAGATCTTTTGATCAGTGAACTCAGAAGTTAGTATCTATGTTTGTTTGACAGCTGTTCATAGCTCTGGTTATAGCCACCAATAGCTGCTCATGGTTCATGACAACATCTTTAGTGACCAATATGAGGAACTTTCCTATGAGCCGAGGCCCATTGGCGGGACTTCTCAAAGCCTTAATTGGGATCAGTGGTGCAGCATACGCTGTCTTGTTCAGCATGTTGCTTCACCATTCTGCTTCTAATTTGCTTCTGTTTCTCACGGTTGGTATTCCGGTTTTGTGTTTCGCTTCCATGTATTTCATCCGTCCCTGTGTTCCTGCCACCGGTGAAGACCCTTCCGAGCCCGTGTATTTTGCTTTTCTGCTCGGCACTAGTATCCTTCTCGCTGCTTATCTTGTTGTAACGACTGTAGTTAGTGAGGTGTATTCACTGCCAAGCGCACTTAGATACGTTCTTGTGGCTGTCATGGTCTTATTCTTGTTCTCGCCTCTTGCGATCCCCATCAAGATGACACTGTTCCGTTCAAATGTCAAGAGCTCTTCAGACAATCTAGCCAAAGAGGAAGGTGAGTCAACCCAGGAGGAACCACTGCTGATATCTTCTACCTCGGATTCAAACCTCGGGTCTCTCTTAAAAGGAGATGATGTTTCGGATATGGACATACTTTTGGCTGAAGGGGAAAGTGGGATACTTAAGAAGAAGAAGAGAAAGCCTAGGAGAGGTGAGGATTTCAAGGTTGGCCAAGTCTTCGTCAAAGCGGATTTTTGGCTGCTTTGGTTTGCTTATTTACTCGGTATGGGCTCAGGCGTTATGGTCTCAAACAACTTGGCACAAATCGGATTTGCTTATGGTATCAAGGATACTACAATACTCGTCTGCATCTTTAGCTTCTTCAACTTCACAGGCCGTCTCGCTTCAGGTGCCTTATCTGAGCACTTTGTAAAGTAAGAATCTCTCTCTCATCTCATATATGATCACTCAAAAGTCAAAACAATCTCTCTGTTTCTTCCTCAGAAAGAACATTTTCTTGTGGTAGATCCAGAAATAATTTCTACAGGTCTCATAATTAATTTAATTATTTAAAATTAAAATCTTTTTAAAAAATAGTATATATCAAAATATTAGTTTTAGCATATCTTAATTTTAAGAAGAAAAACATAATATATAAAAGTTTATGAATAATGTAAAAAGGGTCAGATTTATTATAAAAATCTAGGTTAAATTGAGGTTTTAGAAGTTTAGTTAAAAAAAAGACAAAAAAAATAACTAAATTGAACTGTTATTATTGTAAATGTGTTGGTCAAAACTACTGTAAGTGAAGAAAAGTCAAAAGAATATATGACATTTGAAAGATCAATCTCAGTCTCAGGTTTAGGGGTGTCAGAAAGAAGGACTTAAGCCAATTGTGTCGTTATTACTGTACTTTAGCTTACAAATAGATTATCTAGCATTTAACGTGGGTCTGCCTCTGCATTTCTCCTTTTTACCTCTCTCAGGTCAAGAATGCTTCCAAGAACACTATGGATGGGAGCTTCGCAGCTGGTTATGGTGTTCACATTCCTCCTCTTTGCCATGGCCATCGACCACACCATTTACGTGGCGACTGCTCTTGCCGGGATAGGCATGGGGTTTCAGCTTTTGTCAATCGCCACCATCTCGGAGCTATTTGGTCTTAGACATTTTGGGGTAAACTTCAACGTCATACTCTTGGCTAACCCGATCGGTGCCAGCCTTTTCTCGGCCCTTCTTGCCGGATACATCTACGACAAGGAAGCGGAGAAGCAAGGGAATCCTACCTGTATTGGTCCGGATTGCTTCAGAGTAACGTTCTTGGTTCTAGCCGGAGTTTGTGGCCTTGGAACTCTGCTTACTGTTATATTGACTGTGAGAATTCGCCCTGTCTATCAAGCTCTATATGCGTCTGGCTCATTCAAGTTGCAGCCGCAATCAGCTGGTCATTGATACTTCCAGGGCAAGTGAGAGACGAAAGATGATATCAAAGAAATAAAATGATATGTCTACTATGCATTGTATTGTATCGTGCAACATATTTTTTGGGTGGGTGGGTGTATTCTAAGATTTGTAAATTTGTTTTTATTCATATATATGGAAACTGTTTCTCAACCGGCCAAAAACCGGTAGGAAGAACCTTTTGTCATAATCATGTTGAAATGTTGTTTGTATCTGTTTGATGTTTGTCTGTGTTGTTGATCGCCACTGTTGACAGATACACATTAAACACAGTTTGCTGGATTTGACTCTCTCTTGTCATGAATCAAGTCTTGCCTAAAAGATATAGACGCTGCACCACCAATCTTCAACCACAAGCAACTCCAGCTTTTGAGTCTTAGCAAGTGGTTTCAATCCAACGTATGTGATTCCAAAACATGTCGATAGTTTCTACGGGTTTTTACACAGTGAAAGAAGGTAATTAATTGCAATATTTGGAAGAGTAAAATATTGGGATAAAAATATATGTCAATATATTTTCTATACTAGGTAATAACCCGCGACTTTCGTTATTTTTAAGAAAAAAACATTAAATCTGTTTAATCTGGATATCAGGTCGGTTTTAAGTTTTTTTTTTTTGGTTTTTAATCTTTTAAAATATAACTATTATTTTAAATTAATATTCATTTTAGTTTATTCGGTTAAAATGTTTGATTTTTTGGTTTTTTCCGGTAAAAACCAAAAATTAATAGTATTTGTTTATTTTCATATTATAAATTTTTAGATAGTCATCATGTCAAACCAATAGTTTCGTATTATAGTTTCTAAACAGATAATAGTTTAAGAAAAAGAAAAAAAAATTATTAACACAAATCATTTCACTACAATTTGGTCGGTAGTGAAAGAAGCATTAAGAAAAAATATTTCAACTTTCAGAAAAATTAGATATTTCAGGGAGAAATTACATGTTTACCACTTTCATGCTACCAATTTTTGTTTATACCACCAGGTCCACCACTAAAGGGACATTTTCAAAAATATATTCTTCATTAAGTGGCAAAAGACTCTAATGCATATGTTCTTTATATATATAATAAATAAATATTTAAATAAATAAAAATCTAAAAATATAAAAAATATTTTTTTAATTTTTTTTCTGAATTATACTATTTCGAAATTCAAACCCTAAACCCTAAAACTCAACTCTAAACCCTAAACCATCAATCCTAAACCCTATTTTTTTTTAAATACGAACCCTAAACCTTAAACCATCAATCCTAAACCCTATTTTTTTTTAAATACGAACCCTAAACCTTAAACCATCAATCCTAAACCCTATTTTTTTTTAAATACGAACCCTAAACCTTAAACCATCAATCCTAAACCCTATTTTTTTTTAAATACGAACCCTAAACCTTAAACCATCAATCCTAAACCCTATTTTTTTTTAAATACGAACCCTAAACCTTAAACCATCAATCCTAAACCCTATTTTTTTTTAAATACGAACCCTAAACCTTAAACCATCAATCCTAAACCCTATTTTTTTTT
>NC_027753.1:24529622-24532767 GCF_000695525.1 Brassica oleracea var. oleracea | reverse complement strand
GGGTTTAGGGTTTAGAGTTGATGTTTCGGGGTTTAGGGTTTAGAGTTGATGTTTCATGGTTTAGGGTTTAGAGTTGATGATTTAGGGTTTAGAGTTGATGTTTTAAATTTAGAGTTGTTGTTTTAAATTTAGATTAGTTAACCATATGTTTTTTTTGTCAAAGGTAATCAAAAGTTTATAAATGTCTTTTACCCTTTATTAAAGATGAAGGTAAAAGTGGTTAGTGTAAACATTAAAACTGGTACTTTGAAAAAATGATATTTTTGGCAATTTTGCATATTTCAGTTGTGGTGAATATTTAGTTACAAAGTGCTCACATCAAGGTGCACATGTATGTATATGTAAAAAGTATATAAAAATAGTTGACAAATATATAAAGATATTGTTAATTAATATTAAATGATATTTTTGTTCAAAATAATATTAGTCATTAGTCATTTTTTACATATAAAGAAAATAAATTGTATCCGTAAATAGGGGTGGGCACATATCGAATATCTGGGTATTTGGAAACATTCGTGTTGATTAGATCTTTAGCCACCTAGATATTCAGTAACTCGGATATCCGAAATGTTTTGGAATTTTAAAGAATATCCGATTTGATCCCTAAATAAAATAAAATTTTAAAAATAATTGAAAATTTTAGTAATAACATTTTATCACAAAAATAAAACATTATTTAATTTTTTTAATTCTAGTACCTAATATAATAAATTTAATTCATAAAAATATTGTAAAAGTGCTATAAAGTATAATATATATAACATATATATATAATTATTTACATATATGTATATATATATGCATATAACAGATCGAATTAGATATATGTTCCTAAAAATATTTGTATTTGTGATTTGTTTTTTTTTTTATATTGTATTTTAGTATTTGATTTGTTTCGTAGAGTTACAGATATCCAGATTTTTTGGTTCAAATCAAAAATGATAACGAATCGAATCAAAATTTATGAATATTTTGCTCAACTTTATCCGTAAACAATAAAAATAATATATATATAGTTTGGTTTTTGATTCGTTATCTATTTTTATTCGAACCGAAAAATCCAGAGTTTTATTGGAACCATGTATGTAAGTTTTATATTAAAAAAACGCAAAGTACATAGTGTGAACACATTTATGAATATAGTGTGAACGCATTAGCATACTTATTATCAAATTATTGTGAAGCTGCCACGTGTCTATTATAGTGTGAATGCATTTATTACAATGCTTCTCTTTTAATATATAAGGGATACAACACTTAAAATTCCTTCCTTATCGGAATATGAAACTTTGCAGTATATATGTTTTGCCAAGTAGTCTGTTAATAATACAAGGGAAGATACAAAATTTCATGGTATCATCGGTACAACGCATATATCCACATAGTACTGAATTGTTTATGTGTTAACTAGAGCTCTTCTTTTCAAGTTAGGTGTTCGAAATTTCATATCACCTACTTAAAGGAGGGTTTTGGAATCAAGGTATATGTTATATATTCTGGTTACTAAGCTCTTCTCTTTTTTTTTAATTATACAGGGTTATTTTGGTCTCACAAAAATGATACAGACTAGTCACATATTACCACTTGTCGATCTCTTGTCCTTGGCGATGTCGAAATGTTAATTTCCCAGAATTTGGCTTTTATCCTCAAGTTAATCACTACCATACCATAAGCCCTGGTTAAAAACTCTTCTCTGAAGAGGGAAGTTTGTTGTATATATGTTTTGACATGTACTCTGTCAGTAACACATACGAATATATAAGATTTCATAGAATAATTTTATTAGATGAAAACAAAATATATCCACAAAGTACTAAGTTGTTGATGTGTTTACTAAAAGCTCTTCTACGGTCTAACATTTGAGATGCTTCTATCCAAGTTAGGTGTTCTAAATTTCATACCACTTACTCGAGGGAGGGTATATTGGAATCAAGATATATGTCAATATATTTTCTGTAAATGACACTTAAAAATATTAGACAAGTTGGAAAGGACTCTAAACAATATATAAGATAGATGGATTAATCCACTTAACACCAATTGATTTTAAATTGAAAGCTCATCTAGTTTAATTTGGTATCAAAGCCTGATCCACGCAGTCCAATCCGATCCATATCGATCTGGTCTAAAGTTGGTCCATCAATCTGACCCAAAGTTGGCCCATCGATCATTACCCGAACATTACGAGATTGACTCTTAAAGAATCACCATCTCGATGGAGCGTATTAGACACAAAGTGTTTCATATCGGTAGTTGGAAGGGACCTTAGGTTGGAAGCCCATTTTAACTTTTAACTCTTTTCTTATCGGAATAGGAAACTCTATTGTATATATGTTTTGCCCTGTAGTCTGTCAATAACACGAACGAATATACACGATTTCATAGAATAATGTTATTAAATGAAAACAAAATATACTGAATACTATTAAGATGTTTAGTTGTGACTTTGGTAATGACAAATAGATTTACAAAAGCTTTCTGTGCGAAGTGAACACAGGTATGTTAACCCCACCAGATGATGGGTGCGATCAACGTAGTATTCACGTTGGACCAATACGGTCCGTTCTTGGGTAGTATTGCTGAATGCACCTTCGTCCGAGAGACCTTCAGAGTCGTAAACACTAAGAGCTGCACTGGACTCAACATCACTAGCCAGTGGATCTACGCAGGCCTAGTATCACTCACTGGTGCAGTCATCTTCTCACTCATCTATTGGTTGATTTTCGTTAGAGAAAGACGTCACCGATCTCACACTAACACTACAAGAAAACAGCGGTATTCTGACGCACATTCCGATGGAAAATGAAATCCTCGGAATTTCCCTCGGAATTTCCTCGGAATATACCGACGGAATTCCGAGGAAACATCAATCCGTCGGAATATTCCAAGGAAATTCCGACGAACTAGTGATCGATCGATGCGTTTTTGGACATATACCCATCGATCGATCACATTGTTACGCTTTGGTCCATCTTAGTGATCGATCGATGCGTTTTTGGACATAAATCCATCGATCGATCCGTTTACAAAAAAACATTCGAGATTTTCACTAGTTCCTCGGAATTTCCTCGGAATATTCCGAGGAAATTCCGAGTGGGGTTTCAAAATCTCGAATGTTTTTTTATAAACGCATCGATCGATG
>NC_027753.1:24517233-24528057 GCF_000695525.1 Brassica oleracea var. oleracea | reverse complement strand
ATATTTATTAAAACTAATTTTGTATTTATAAAACATTTTTTTTATTTATAAAAACTATTTTATTATTTTTTGTATTTTAAATATGTTTTCTATTTCAATTTTAATTTTATATTTTCGAATTTCAATTTAAAAAAATAAATTTATAATTTTTTTTTTAATTTTGGAAATATTCCGAGGAAGTTTATCCCTCGGAATATTCCGACGACATCTTCCTCGGAATATTCCGAGGAATTTCCGACGAACTTGTGGTCCTCGGAAATTCCGAGGAAATAGAGTTTCCTCGGAATTCCGTCGGAAATTTCCGAGGGATTTCCGAGGAAAGATGAATTTCCGAGGACTTTTTTCGTCGGTATGTCGTCGGAATAGCATTATTCCGACGACATACCGACGATTTTTTCCCTCAGTATGCCGCTGTTTTCTTGTAGTGTAAGAAGTCTATGATCCAGGTGAATAGGTTTTAATTTCTTGTGAATTATATGGTCGAGATGAATAGGTTTAGTTATTGCAATTCATTGAGTGAGGCAGTGAGCAAGCATTTATGTTCTATTTTTATTTTTAATACGTTAATGATATGCTCTAAATAAATAATTATGTTTAGAAATGAATTCGTCTTAAACACTCTTATACTGCTCTTTAGTAATCAGGGTTGTTCTTGTATATCTGGGATCATACATATATCAACCACACAGGTTGACATTCTATGGTCGAGAGATGGGTAGGTTTGTTATAAAGAAACCATTCAATGATTTTGAGACTGAAATGAATGTCATCGTCTGGCGTCAAATTAAATGTTATTAGTAACTACGAGTAACAAACAGGTCCCACCTTAAATGATACTAGGACAAATGTGAAATTACTTAAATTAGTTCGAGGCCGGTGCAGTGCAGAGTCCTCGTGTGTTTGTCATTTAAAAATAGGTAAGATTTTTGCGTATCATCTTTATTTGTCTGTTTTTGACTCGATACATTGTTTTCGTTTCTGTTTATTAAGAAAACCAAAAAAAAGTTCTATGTGAATCCTCCTAGGAGGTATCCTATATTCCTATCTAATAGTATAATACTATACGCTATATATTAAATTATAACAAATGGTTAGATTATTAAAGTAATTAAGAAACGAGGTCGTCAAGACCAAAGCCAATAAAAATTTCAATCGGCGAGCAGGACCGGTCCTGGACAAAGCCTAACGAAACATTGGCCTTAGGCCTCCAAAATTTTTTGAAAAAATTACATAGAAAAAAGCCCCCAAAAATTTTTTTTTAGGCCTCCAAATTTACCAAAAAAATATTTTAGCTGGAACTTTTTAAAAACCGCCTACAGCCCCCTAAATCTCGGGGCCGGCCCTGCCGCTGAGTTACCGTCGCCGGCTAGTTCTGTGCTCTACTTCAGAACCTCTGCGTCTTCTCTAAGCTCAGTTGTTTCAACCATGGAGACGACCATTGAAGCTTCGACGACACGAGTTGATGCAAACAAACCACCTAGCTCTGGCACCGTTGTTATGTCAAATCTGATGAAAAACAAGCTACGACTCCAGATCCTAGATGGCCCTACCTCAATCGATGGTCATCAAACCCGCTTCACGAAGCTTCAGCACCGGCTGCGCTGAAGCTCGTTCCACCGCATCCTCTGACTGGTCCTATGGTTCAAACAGAGTCCAGTACTTCTCTGACTGAAAATGGTGAGAATGAGGGTCCGCTGGATGATTTGAAGATAGTCGCCCCTCTCAGCGACAGTGGTGCTCCACCAACATCTTCAACCGTTCCACCTTCTGTGACTCACGACCAGGAATCATCTCTGGTTGCTGCCGCTCATGGCTCCTCTTCCGTCTCTGACATCCATAACTCCTCCCTCGTCACTGCAGTCCACGACTCTCTCGCCACTGCCATCCACGACTCTCTCGTTACTATCATCCACGACTCTCTCGTCGCTGCCGTCCACGAGTCTCTCGTCGTTGCCGTCGATGAGGTCATTGTAGACAAAGCTCCACCACCAGCAAGCTCTGACTTAATTGGTGTAGATGACAAGGATGAGCTTAATGAAGATGAGAATATTGCACAAAAAATACTTTTTTCAGTCTTTGGGTGTGTGGTCCAAGCCTCTTCACTTCACTTCTCCTCCACCACAGTTAGGAGTCTCTGAGGCAGTTCAATGTCAGATAGATTCCTTCTGACCGACGATCGGTGAGGCTATTGTAAATGGTCCCAAGACCAAGAAAGGACATAGGTTGTTTCCTGAACAAGAAAAGCTGCATCTACCGGTAAAAATAATTCCGCCTCCAGCTATTAAGGAAGATGATAGTCTTTGATTCCCATGGGCTGCACGCATGAACCAGTCTTCTAGAAACCTTTTTCGTGCTACTGAACCAACTTATCGTCCGGACGGTGCACCTCAAGTGACAATTCCCGCAAAGTTTCTTAGATTAGGACCGGAGAACAAGGAAGAATATGTTGTTGGACAGTTTCATAGGTGTTCAAATCCGCTTGGGGGTCTTATCCATGCAGTTCTGAATAGGTTATGGGGTCGGGAATGTAAGATTTCCTGCCGAAAGTTAGGAGACTCGTCATGTTTATTCCATATTCCTCATGAAAAGTACTCGTAAATGGGTTATTCAAAGAGGCGTGTGGCATGTTGATGATTGTCTACTCTTTGTGGCTCCTTGGAATCATGTTGACTCATTTAAAACACCCGAGATATCTACCGTGCCGGTGTGGGTAACGCTTAAGAATATTCCAGATTCTTGTTTTTCTAGACTAGGAATCAGCCACATAGCATCGGGTTTGGGAGAGCATATGCTTGCACACAAGCCCCGTTTAGATCCAATCAATATGGGGGAAGCAAAAATACTAATTGAGGTGGAGTTAGATAAACCATTCCCGAAGCTCATTGCACTTCATGACAAGCAAGGTAATATCTTTTTCGTAGAAGTTGAGTACTCTTGGATTCTAGTGCTTGTGAAAGGTGTTGAGCACTTGGACACAAGGAGAAGAGGTGCTTATTACCACCTCAGTCACAAGATTATGCTCCTATTACAAAAGAGCATCATGTCACAAATGAAGAGATCCCAATGGTGGACATTGTTAAGTTGTTGCAAAATTCATCCGCATCTGGTGTAGATCATCCGAGCCAAATTCACACTCACCCATTGCCCAGCAAACACATGAGACTTTCAAAAAGCCATTGGTCACTCTTTCTCCTAAGTATGCATTTGCTAGTCCGGTTACACATTCGCATGAGGTACACTCGGACCCTTGCTCACAGATTAATCACACTTTTCCCTTGTTAGCAGCGGAGAAAGCTGTGCCAGTTCAGTCACATATTATGGAAAGCATTCCATCACATTCTATCATTTTGGAAGACTCTGAGACTTCTAAAATTGAGCAACCAATTGATTCTCGTTCTTCTCTCACTCTTGATCATCACAACCTCCATATGGAGGATACTCCGTTTGTATATGGGAAAGGTAATGGTTTTGATATGGTTGGAGATTCTTCTAGTTACACAATAACTAGAGGTGGAAGGACTATAAAACCAACACAAAAGGTTCAAGATATGAGGTGGACAAGAGCTAGTGGAAGAGGTAAAAAAGGTCATCGTGGTCGAGGGAATCAAAATCACTAGTTAATGTTTTTAACTATCTTGTTTTCTAAGATTCAAATGTGAATCTTTATCTAGGGTCTCTATACCCTTTGATTTGTGTCAAACTTTATCAAACTTATGAGTGAACGTAGTTTCTTGCACTTGAAAGCTTTTTTACAAAAAAAAAAAAAAAAAGACCAAAGCCAATAGCAATGAACTCACGTGTTCACGCACAAAACCTTCGCATGACAACAAATTATTCCGTTTTGCTTTATGTGTATTTTGTAAAGCTTTATGTGTATTATAATAAAATAAAGTTCTAAAAGGAAAATATCCAAAACGTGTTTTTTTAAGAGCTTTTTTTTTTTTTTCATCTATTATTATTATTGGTAGAATAGCCATATCTCATGAAAAGATAAGATGACAATATTATAAAAAAAAAGACACGCTCTTATATTAGGAAAATTGGCTATTTCATGAATTATGTTTTTTTCTTGGTTATACAGAATAATTTCCCTTCTTTTTTTTATCAAATTCAATAAGTTTTTTTTTCTTTTTTTGAACACATCAAATTCAATAAGTCAGAAATAAAAATATCGACTTGTTATGCTCAAAGTTTTGAATTAAAAAAAAGATTTCCCCTTTTAGTTTTTGATTTTGTAGAACATAAGTAGTAAGACAAAAATAATACTCCCTACGTTTCGTAATAGTTGATGTTTTAGAAGATGTTTGTTGTTTCAAAATGGATGAAGTTTTGATATATTTATATTATTTTTAATTTTATTGAAAACTGTGTAACCAATTAGATTTTGCAGTTTTTTTTTTAATTGGTCGAATGATTTCTAAATTATACACCTTTCATTTCAGATTACTTGTCGTTTTAGACTTCGGCACACAGAAAACATTTAATATTATATATTACTAGATAAAAACATTATTACCAATACACTTAACCACGTTCTAACCAATTAAAATATCAAATCATTAAATTTTGCATTGAAATTATAAAACGACACTTATTTTAAAACAAAAGTTTTATACTACAACGACAAGTAATCTGAAACTGAAAGAGTAATTGTAAAGTTACTTTTAGGGAAAAAAAATAGATTTTTTGATCTTCGTGTACTCGGAGAAGAGGGAGAGAAGAGAGCAATGTTGAAGTATACTCCCTCTGTTCCTTAATATTACATATTTTAGGAAAAAAATTTGTTTTAAAAAGATCAATTTTTTACATTTTCAAGACATGTTTTATTAACTAATTGCAAATTTCAAAAAACTTAATTGCATTTACTGAATTGTTATTAGTTTAAAATTATGAAACAAATATAAATACAAAAAAATATGCAAATTTAATATGTTTTATTAAAATGTGTGAAAAATATATAATATGCAACATTAAAAAAAAAACAGAGGGAGTACAAAGTATGTAATTTTTCTCGTCAACTGCTTGCAATTAATTATAAAAAGATTTCTAAAACATGATTAGTTTCAAAAAGTAATGTAAAAACGTCTCAAGATTCACGCTTTTGTAATAAAATAAGAACTCGTATAAAACGTATATGCATTAAATATGTAAACACATTATTAATATAAAGACTGAAGATTAAAGAGTGGCCTTATATTGATTTAGCTCCTCTGTGCTTTTAAACCAAACCAGTTTTGAATCCCAAGGGGAGAGAGTGATAGATCGGAGAGATGCCGAAGCTGGTCGAGAAAACGGGAAGCCGACCACCGTGGGTGGGACTAGCAGCCGCCGTATGGGTTCAGATGTCGGCGGGAAACGCTTCAACTTTCCCTCTTTACTCCGCCGCTCTCAAATTGGTTCTAGGGTTTAACCAACAACAGGTCACGCTCCTCGGCGTGGCCTGTGATCTGGGGGAGAACATGGGTCTCCTCCCAGGGTACGCAAGTAACAAGCTCGCTCCGTGGGCGATGCTTCTCATCGGCGTCTCCTCTTGTTTCCTCGGTTACGGCGTCCTCTGGCTCTCCGTCAGCCAAATCGTTAATGGCTTGCCTTTCTGGTTGGTGAGAATCAGATCCATTTTACATCAAGTTTAGATCTTTTGATCAGTGAACTCATAAAGTTAGTATCTTTGTGTGTTTGTTTGACAGCTGTTCATAGCTCTCGTTATATCAATATTAGTAACATAAAGTGTAGATCTTTTGATCAGTGAACTCACAAAGTTAGTATCGTTGTTTGTTTGACAGCTGTTCATAGCTCTGGTTATAGCCACCAATAGCTGCTCATGGTTCAGCACAGCGTCTCTTGTGACCAACATGAGGAACTTTCCTATGAGCCGAGGCTCTGTGGCGGGACTTCTCAAAGGCTTAACTGGGATCAGTGGTGCAGCGTTCACCGTCTTGTTCAGCGTCTTGCTTCACCATTCTGCTTCGGATTTGCTTCTCTTTCTCACCGTTGGTATTCCGGTTTTGTGTTTAGCTGTCATGTACTTCGTCCGTCCCTGTATACCGGCCACCGGCGAAGACCCTTCCGAGCCCGTGTATTTGGCTTTTCTCCTCGGAACAAGTATCCTTCTCGCTGCTTACCTTGTTGTGACGACTGTACTTAGTGAGGTTTATTCACTGCCAAGCGTGCTTAGATACGTTCTTGTGGCTATCATGGTGCTGTGCTTGTTCTCGCCTCTTGCGGTTCCCATCAAGATGACGCTGTTCCGTTCAAATGCTCAAAGATCTTTACCGGGTTCTTCAGACAATTTGGCTAAAGAGGAAGGTGAGTCAAACCAGGGGGAACCACTGCTGATAACTTCTACCTCAGATCCAAACCTAGGGGCTCTCTTCGAAGAAGATGATATGGAGATACTTCTTGCTGAAGGAGAAGGTGCTGTTAAGAAGAAGAGGAAGCCTAGGAGAGGCGAGGATTTCAAGATTGGCCAAGTCTTTGTCAAGGCTGATTTCTGGCTGCTTTGGTTTGTCTATTTCCTAGGCATGGGTTCAGGTGTAACGGTCTCGAACAACTTGGCACAGATCGGGTATGCTTTTGGCATTAAGGATACTACTATACTGCTCTGCCTCTTTAGCTTCTTCAACTTCATAGGCCGTCTCGCTTCGGGTGCCATATCTGAGCACTTTGTCAAGTAAGAATCTCTTTCACCTAACACCCAATGGCCTTGGGCATTTTGGATATCGGTTTGGTTCGGGTAGTTTCTCTAGGGGTTTAGAAGATCCAATTAGTATTTTAACTATTTTTCGGTTCGATTCGGTTCAGATTTGGTTTGTTCAGATATTAATTTTAATATCCAGAAAATACTGATACCTTATTGTTCGGTTATACTATTTACCCGAAATAACCAAAAAAATTGGATTATATTGGATAAAGTATCAGATATTTTGGGGTAGTCGGATTTGTTTGATGATTTGTATTTTTTGGATACTTACGGATACTTCTAATAGATTTTTAAATTATGTATATATATGTATATAAAACTATATATTCGGTACATGTTTAGTTCTCTGTTCCAGTTCAGTTCGGTTATCTCGGATTCTCATTCATTTCGGTTATTTCGGATATAGAAATATAGAAACTGTTGAAGTATTAAAGGGTTTCGGTCGGGATTCAATTATTTCGGTTCGGATTTTCGGTTCCGTTTTTCTTTGCAAAGGCCTACCCAAAACAACCACTGTTTTTGTTTCTGAAAAAACGTGTCACATGATACTCTTTTGTTGCTTCTCAGGTCAAGAACGCTTCCAAGAACACTGTGGATGGGAGCTGCGCAGCTGGTTATGGTGTTCACATTCCTCCTCTTCTACATGGCCATCGACCACACCATCTACGTGGCGACTGCTCTTATCGGGATAGGCATGGGGTTTCAGTTCTTATCAATCGCCACCATATCGGAGCTCTTTGGTCTTAGACATTTTGGGATCAACTACAACGTCATACTCTTGGGTAACCCGATAGGAGCCACCATATTCTCGGCCCTTCTTGCAGGATACATCTACGACAAGGAAGCGGAGAAGCAAGGGAATCCTACCTGCGTTGGTCCTGATTGCTTCAGAGAAACGTTCTTGGTTCTAGCCGGAGTTTGTGGCCTTGGAACTCTGCTTACTGTTATATTGACTGTGAGAATCCGCCCAGTTTATCAAGCTCTCTATGCGTCTGGCTCATTTAGGTTACAGCCGCAGTCAGGTGGTCATTGATATTTCTAAGGAAAGTGAGAGAGACGAAAGATGATATTAAGAGAAATAAACTCATAGATATGCTATTATCTACTTTGCATTGTATTGTATCTTGCGGCATATTCTTTTTGTGGGTGGGGTGTATTCTAAGATTTGTAAACTTTATAATTATTTAGCTGTAAACTGTGGCCAAAAAACGGTAGGAAGAACCTTTTGTAACGGCTTATTGATCAGGTTGTAATGTTATTTGTATCTGTTTGATGTTTTGTATTATTGCTGTTGATCGTCATTTTTTAACAAATACAAAGAAACAACAGAGGATTGTTAACTCGAATACTAACTTGTCAAGAGTCAAGACAGGTTACTAAACCAGTCCAAAATCAAATGTCATATGGCAAGAAACGGATCGATCAATTGTTGAGAAATCAATAATTAAAAGATTAAACACTCTAAAGACAAATCTTGTAATCAGAAACGAGTCATGTAGTAGAAATGAGAGAGAGAAATAACAGAGTTTCCTCTGTTTGGTCTTTTTCTCAAAAGCAAAAGATGATATGATTCTAAACAAGACCTAATTAAATATTCTAAATCTAATCATACAAACACACACACACTCGGAAACAAGAAAGCTGAACAAGTACATGTGTTGGTGGTGGAAGAACCCTAAAAGTCACCATCTACCTGATTCAGTATCATCATCAAACTTCAAGTAGGTTTCAGATTTTGAAACATTGAATCCCACTTAATCTCTTCTTCCACGTCACAATCTTTCTCCTCTTTCAAACCGTAATCCAAAACCGTTGAACTCGAGAAGCTTTCAAACCTACACGGAGTCCCATTCGTCAGCATAAGTCTCTCTTCCTTACCCAATCCTCCTCCATTCCCATTGCTCGGCGTCACGGATCTCTTCTTCCTCTTCATCAAAGCGCCTTTCCACCTCCCGTTCCCGCTGCTTCTCGGCACAACCACCAGAGCCCGAGACGACTCCTCGCGTCGGATCCACGCCCTAACGTACTCGGAGAAGCACTTCCCTGTCTTCCTAATCGCGATCAGGACTCTCGAAATCGAACGAGCGGTGAGCGGAGACGCTTTCTTGTCCCTCCGAGCGAGCTTGAGGATCTCGAGGCGGTGTTTGGCGATGGAGATTCCCATGCTCTGGAGAAACTCGTGGTTGAAGTAAGCGATGTCTTCGAATTCGAGCTCGTTGTGGGAGAAGGAGAGGCCGTACTCGTAGATGAGCGAATCTTCGAGATTCGTTCTTGATAGCCATGAGAACCAATCCATTGTCATGTTATTGAAGAAGAAGAAGAATGAAGTTTTTGTTGGTGAGAGTGTGGTTTGGGGAAGGTAAAGTCGTTCGAGGGGGTGTGTATATAAAAGGGAGAGACGGTTGGGGTTCTTTTTTTGACTTTTTAAAAAGTAGCGGGGCTTACTTGGGAAGGTGGATAAACGATGGACTAAACTGGACCAAAGTGAAATTAGAAAGGGTCAAAGTTCAGCAAAAAATAAACAAGTTCACACATCTTTGCCGTTGTGAGTATTAGGCATGCGCATTTCAGGTATTTCGGGCAGTTCGGATAGGGTTCTAGAGGATCCACTTGCTACTTGACCTATTTTCGATTCTGTTCGGTTCGAATAGTTTCGGATTCTGTTCAGTTCAGATAGTAAATGTAGAAACCGGAAAATACCCGGAAAAAATTTGGTTCTCATTTGGATCCGGTTCGGGTTCGAATAGTTCGGGTAGTTCGGATAATTTGGATAAAATATATGTTATTTAGGGTAAAATATCAAATAATTAGGATGATTTAGATAAAAAAAATTTGGATATTTCGGATTACTTTGATATTTCGGATAAAACTATCCGGACAGTTTCGGATACTTTCGGGTAGTTCGGATACTTTATAATAATTTAGTTATCCTCAACTATTTTCAGATACTTTTAATAGAATTTTAAATTAAAAATATATAATTAGCTATGTTATATCTATTCGGATACCTGTTCGGTTCTCGGTTCGGCTCCGGTTTGGTTTGGTTATTTCAGATATAAAAATATAAGAATCGTTCGGTATTTGAGGATATTGGTCCGGTTCCGGTTTTGGGTATTTCGGTTCGGTTCTTCGATTCCTGTTATTTTGTCCAGACCCAGTGAGTATATGTGTGCGTTAACACATGGAGATGACTGTGTGTGTGGGTGTGTCCATTAATCACGGTGTGTGAAAATGGAGCATATGCTGCTTTTGCTATCTTGCTTTTTGGATCACTCTCTTTGTGAATATTTTGCTATTCTTCCATTTATAAATTTGCTGCTTTAAATGCCCTTAACCAGAATATATATAATATAGAAATTTGCTTTGGATTGGAACATATTTTCGTTTAGATCTAAAAAAAGAAAGGATAATAAGAGCGGCAGATGCTCAATTCTATAAGGAAATGCAATGAAGACTACCGTGACACTATAATTATTAAGAAAAAAAGTTTTGATGGCCATATGGGATTATAGTATTATAGATTATCTTCGTTTACTAAGCTAAATAAAAAGTTAATAGCTTCTGTTTAAGTTGAATAGATGTTTGATGACATAAATAAAAAATGAAGGTGGATTGTTTAACTAAATACTTAGTATTACTAGGTGCATAGTCTCCGCGCAAGCGCGGAGTCGGCTACATTATAGGTGTATTGTATAGTTTTGTTTACGGGATTTTATTGTTTTTTTGTCTATAATGTGATTGATGAGACTTTGGATATTACATAGGTTGATGAGTTTGATATAAGAATGAACGACGAAGTCATATGTTGATATTTTTATATCTTATATGTTCAAAGTTGAGGGTGATGGAACTTGTTAGTGTTTACTTAGGTAGTTGTTTGTATATAAATCAAATAGTGAATGGAAAAAGATAATAAATTTGGATTTAAAATGTTAGGGTTTCAAAATAATTGGACCTTGAATCTGTGGTTTAGTCTAATATTGAAAAAAACTGTTAGGACTTCAACTCCTTTTTTTCTCTATGTCGGGAATGTGAGCACTAATTTCCCGATTCATGTAGGTAAAATTGTTTCTTAGTTTGTGAGATTGAAAAGCGTAGATTGATTTTAAGCATGATTGATGAGA
>NC_027753.1:24512161-24516297 GCF_000695525.1 Brassica oleracea var. oleracea | reverse complement strand
CTAAGAGGAATCAATGAGTTTTGTGGAGATGCAGATTGGGTTCATCAAAGATGAGAATCATATATATAGGATTTTCAGAGGGGCTACAAATCAGGAACATTTATGATCAAACGATTTAAGATGGGGACATGAAGAGTTCACCGGTGAAAAAATAGATTACGAATATACACACGGCGCAACTCTGTAACTCAGACTTGTTTGAGACAATGATGAAAAGAACCCATATTAAACTACAACAGTTTACAATATAGGAAAATCATAATTGTTGCAAACTTAAGTTTTTTTCATATAACGTGATGAATCCCATTTAAAAATAAAATCCATAACACACTTGTAGGTCCGACCCTCAGAGGAAGCCGAAGAAGCAAGGGCTTTCGACCTTCATAAATATATATTAGGTTCGGCCATCAATGTACAAATGTATCAGTTAGTTTAGTGGTATAAATGTTGGTGTTTATATCTCAATAACCCGGGTTCGAGCCATGGACTTGACGCTTTTTTACACTTTTTAAAAGTGGGGCTCACAAAACGATGACGTGGCGCGCTGAGGAGTGAGCAAAAACTGATCTATTATAATATAGATTATATTTGTATTTAGGTCAACTAATAACCATATTAAATTACTACTATATATGGAAATTAATATTCACCTTCTCTAGTCAACTAATATTTTGTCTGAATTTGTGTTTGCCTTTTGGCACTGTTATTGTATTTTATGGGTTATTTATCAATACTGAAGTCAATGAAATACGGATCCATTGTTTTTATGATTATCCTCAGTTTGGCTTTTGAATTAAGGAGGAAGATAGATTATTGAGCTTGTGAGCCATTATTAACGAATGTTGCTGTGATTACAAAAAACATGGACACGAGTGGATGCAATCATGAAAATAAACATCCATCACTCAATCAGAATGTTGTTTAAACATGTCTAACAGTTGCAAATTTAAACTTATTGATAGAGACAGATAAAAGACGATTGGGAATCACGGGTTGAGCATGTAGAATTTAAAATGCACTACCAGCCATTAGCTAGCTTCCATTCAAATTTCGGTTTGGCCATATTATATGTTTTAAGGTTATTTTTTTTTTGGTTATTGATTGGCAAAGACAAGACATATATCTATAACACATTCAAAATTAGTCAAAAAAAGGTTATTGATTGGCCTTGGTTATTTGGTTGGTTACACCATACATTCATTGTATTGTATTCATATAATGGACTGAGATTGAATTGGAAGATTTGCATAAACAACCAAGGTAAAGTCGTTCGATCACTATACAATTTTTATTACTCCACGCCAATCAATATTATACTTTTTGTGGTCATGAATGAACCAAAGGTGTTATAAAAGATCTTTATTGATAACCTTTAAGTCGAACTCAAGTTTCCTTACTTCGCTTTAGTTTCAAAACTACATCTTCCCGAAGCACTGAGTCATTCTAACAACCATTTCAAAACTCATAGCTTGAATCATGGTTACATATCAGATACATACTCTATTTAAACCTGGTTAAGTTTAAACCAACTCGGTTTCAATTTTCAAACTACACTCATAATCCTCGGATGATCAAAGAAAACACAGAAGAACAAGACAATGAATCAAAGCCATAAAGAGAGGTTATTAATAGAAACAGCAAAATTGCGTGTATATATCAATAAGAATCTTGGTCTGTATACATACATAGAAGTAATTGCTATGATGAAATCTATGGACCCTAAAGGTGTGGCATGCAGCAGTCACAAAACTGAAGACTTGCCGGTTCTGTATTGGACTAAGAATCTCTGAAAAGTTCCTGTAAAACCGCTAAACAAAGTATCAATCTGATTTGCTTCTGAGACTATAAATGTTGCCAAGCGTTCCCACAACGCTAACCACCACCGCCAAGACTAGCATCAACCACGACACAGATCTTTCCACCTGGCTTAACGAATTGCTCTGTTTCCCTAACCTTAACGCGATAAGAGCAGGAAACGTAAAACCAAGCGAGACCGCCGACGTTGCTCCTGTGAATTTAAACGCAGTCCATATATTTGGAATCATCGTCGAGCCAATGTAAATAAGAGCCAGCAAGACCACTGTAAGCCCCAAAGATCTCTTCTTGCTTTCGGAAAGAGGAGGCGAGCCTTCAAACAACAAAGTATCCACCGTTTCTCTCAATGAAAAATGGATCACAGGGAAGACGAGAACAAGATGAAGAATGTATCCCACTCTGACAACGTAATTCACCGCGGAGCTGAAACGGATACCAAGATCTTGATCAAAGTTAGTCAATATATCTGACTCAGTATCCTTACCAAAGAGAAGATAACCAGACACAGCAGTCGAAGCATACACAACCACACAAACAGCCGTCGTGACCCTCCCAACTCTGTTCATCTTCTCAGGCGTTCGACCCTCGAGCTCGTTATAAATGGGCTGGACATTGAAATGACAAACGTAAGCGTTGGTCATTATCGGTATCACGACGAGCAGATCCAAGACCGCTTCTGTAGACCCAAAATCAGGACTCATCCTCGGAGCGTCAACGCTCCCTTCAACGAGCTTAACCGCCGCGACAACAAAGCAAACAACAACAAACACAACAGCGAGAGCCACGGAAGCAGCTGACGTAACGCTCAAGGAATCGATCCTGTTCAACGCGCAGAGAGGAGCCAAGAAGACGACCACGACAACCAAAATCAAAACTTTACGGTGGTCCCAGAACCCGTTCCCAAGCCACTGATCCAAAACCCCAACGTGGTGAAGAGAACCGGACATGACGTCACCCATGATGATGAGGTAAACGACGAGGAAGCCGCCGTTGTTGACGACGATGCAGACCTCGGAGAGAACCCTAGCGGGCTTCCCCAGCGCGAACTGCACGACCTCGCCGTAGGATCTGGACTTGTAGAGGGACGAGAATCTGACGAGAAGCTCGACGCTGATCTCGGATAGGACCGCGATTAGGACGATGAGGAGGAGCCCTAGAGCCAAGCCGAGGACTTTCATGGTCGCCGGCAATGCCATGATCCCGGCGCCGATTATGGACGTGGTGAGGTTGAAAACGGCGCCGGAGATCCCGGATCCTTGATTAGATCCGGCGTCGGGATCGAGATCGTCGCGGACGCCGTTGACGAACCTTTCTTCGTCGAGAGGAAGGAACTTGGTCTGTTTCTGTAACTCGACGTAGGAGTTTTTGGAGATGACTGAGTAACTGCTATCCATTCCCCCAGATCTCTCTGAAACCGCGATTTGGGGGAGTAAGAAGATGAATTTAGAGATATAATCTAAGATCGGAGAAGACGAAAGGGGAGACTTTTTTTTTTTTTTTTTTTTTTTGTATCAATTGGTCGTTGTTCCTGACTCGTCGGCGAGAGAGAGAGATTGAAGGAGAGAGAGATTTGAAGGAGAGAGGGAACTTCAATCATGCTATTGGTGTTTTTTCTTCACACGTGGCCTCCTTTATTAAACATAGGATCATTTAAATCTTTTCTTCCTTTTTTGGGGTTTAAGATTCACAATAGCTTAGGTTAGGCGTTTAAACGTTTATTTAAGAATCTGAAAATAACAAGTACCCCTTCCGTTTTCATTTTACCTGTGGTTCTAGGCTTCGACACACAGATTAATAAAACACTAGGATAAGACCTGCACTTTACGCATAATGAGTTTATTTGTATATATTATCGATAGTTTTTTTTATATATGTGATCATTTTATTTATATATATAAAATATTTTTTATTGTTATTATATAATTTCTTTCCGATGGAACGGATCAATTTTTATTAAAAATAATGGAACAAAACTATAATTAATACATCATGGGTTGATCGGATTGGACATTAAACAAATTATGACATAAAAACCTTATTTTTTCCATCGAACACATTCTTGAAAAAAGTGAACAGTATTGTTTTTACAGTTGAATTATTTTGACTTTTATCTTCCATATGGTTTTGAAAACTTTCAAATCAACCATCGAATTGATACATGTCATTTTAATGTTTTTAGTCGTATACTTATGGAAAACTTACATTTTTGTAATTTAAAGTCGTTTTAAAAAATTAAAAATATAACATCTAAGAAAAAATCTAACATATAAGAAAAATCTAACATATAAGGTGTCCTCATTTTTGTATTTTAAAGTCGTTTT
>NC_027753.1:24508236-24511044 GCF_000695525.1 Brassica oleracea var. oleracea | reverse complement strand
AAATTCAAAATATAACATATAAGAAAAAATCTAATTTTTTTATTATATGATTAATGTGATTGTTTAATTTTCTTAATAATATAAATTAAAGCAAAAATGAAGAAAGATGCATAAATTGTTATCAAATCTTTATTATTCATAATCATTAATTTCCATATATATGTAAATCATATTAGGTAATTTTGTAGCTTTTATTTAAGGAAAAAATGCACATTTCATATATTTTAGGTTAATATAATGTTCTCTAGCGTTATATAATTATGGAATGACATAAAAACCTTATTTTTCCCACGAACACATTCTTGAAAAAAGTGAACAGTATTGTTTCCACAGTTAAATTATTTTGACTTTTATCTTCCATATGGTTTTGAAATCATTCAAATCAACCATCGAATTGATACATGTCATTTTAATGTTTTTAGTCGGTTTATCTATGGGGAAATTTTACTTTTACACTTTGTTTAGTACCACTATTCATATATACACTTAGAAATAGGACATTTTTCAGAAATACCTAAATCATTAATAGGCAAAAGACAAAAATAACCCTCTCACAATTATAACCTCGTTTCCTATCTCTTTCTCTCTCGAGAGAAAGCTTCGAAAGGCAACGCGACGGCAACGCGACGACGGCGACGAGATCGAGCGACGACGGTGACGAAATCGAGCGATGACGTCGAGATCGAGTGACACTCAAGACGGTCACTCTCACGATGACGACGAGAAAAGGTCTTTTCTTTCACTAGTCACGACGTCTCTCTGGAAAGAGCATCCAGTGACGACGAATAACAATCACACTACACGATTCAAAATCTCATCCCAAAAATGTCGTCTTCTCTTCACGATTCTCCTCTTCATGATTCTCATCTTCACGATTCTCTACAAGAAGTTCCTAAATTTGGGTATCTTTTTGTTTGTTTCAAGTCATTTTTTGAATTTGTTATTTTTGTTATAAGAAAATAGAAGAAGATTGGTTGAAGATTGTCATGTTCCTAGTTAGATCTAAGAGAAAGAGTAGCGATAGTGAACATTGAGTTTTTTTGAAAAATTATAAGCCTTTATAAATGTGGGTTTCAAGTAATTATAAGATGCGTGAACTCAAGAAGTGTTGTCTTTGTATTGCAGTTGGATAGCAACGAGTTTTGAACAACCTTGAGATTGTTTGGGAGGGTTTATGAAGCTGTAGAACCACCAGATAATCCCAAAGCGATAATCCATCACTCAAAGATTGATTATGTCGAGAACGTAGAAGATATATTAGGAAAAGAAGAGTTCTCTTTGATAGAGAACTCTCACATTGGGAGCATTTTGAAGGTGGTTAAAAGGAATAGGGTTCAATTTTCAGAAGAGTTGTTCCATTTTCTAATGCAGCGAAGAGTATTGACGCAAGGAGAGGATCTCTGGTTTACTTTCTCGGACCAGCCTATGGAGTTTTCACTAAGGGAATTTCATCTGACAACAAGCTTACGTTGTGAGGAAGATCAAACAATAACAGAGCCGCAGTTCAAAATAATGAAGAAGCCATACCTTTGGATGCTGGGCAAGAATGATAAGTTTACGATGAGAACGTTGTATGAAATGTTTAAAGAGAAAGCACGAAGCATGCCAACACTAGAAAGATTATCCCTTGGAACAGCAATAATCACAGAAGCGGTAATTTTGGCAGAAAACCCGAGTTCTAAAATCCCGAGAGACAGGTTGCAACATTATATGAACTATCGCTTATCCAAGATGGCTTGGGGTAAAACTGCTTATAGCATCTTGATGAGAAGTGTAAAAAGTTTGAGTGCAAGTTCCTGGACAGGAGATAGTTATGAAGTGAGTGGTTTTGCACTAGCCATAAATTTGTGGCCAATGTCATCAGTGAATGTGCTTGGTAAATCTTTGAGAAAACCATGCGAGACATCCTCTTCTTCAGATCCGTTGTGTCTACATTGAGCCTCAACAAGAACTCCGACAATAACTGAAGTGTTAGAGCTGGAGAAGATAAACAATGTGAGTTTTTATAAACGTCTATAAATATATTCGTATTGTATTGTTTGGAAAGTGGATTTCTAGAGACTCCTTGAAAAGGTCCAGAAATCGGTGTCTTTTAGGGATTGTAAATGTGACGTGTGTTTATAAAAGATTGTAAATGTAGTTTTATAGGGACTTATAAATTAATATATATGAGGTTTACAGAGATTTGTTTTATTTATTCTACATGCTGAGGTTAGCACAGTGATTGGATTGGCTGAGGAATACAAATATTTGGTGGGGGCAACATATAGCGACGATGCTGACTTTCACAGTGTTGTGAAACTAGTTCAACAAGGATACAAAATGAGGAGAAGCGATTGGGAGAAAGGTTTTGTGGATATGTTTGTTGCAACAGAAGATATAGGTCAACAACGCAAGACAAAAGACGAAGATGCAGAGCATGGTGAAGATCTGAACCATAGTGAAGAAGAAGAGGAAAAGAAAGATGAAGAGGAAAAGACAGACGAAGAGGAAAATAAAGATGAAGAGGAAAAGACAGATGAAGAGGAAAATAAAGATGAAAAGTATCAAAAGGATAAGGAGCAAAGAAAAGATAAAGATCATTCCATGTCTAACAGCGAGAAACTTGATAAGCTAATCCAAATGGTTCGTGATTTGGATAAGCGAGTAGTAGTGATCCAGAATGTTTTAGGAGTTAAGGTAACCAATTGAATTTTACCAAGTACTTATCAAATTTCACGTGTTATTTCTCTCTAATGATTTCACTTGTTTTTTTTTGAAGTTTAATGACGGTTCACCAAACAAAGAAGATTGTGAGAATGGAGCTAG
>NC_027753.1:24506792-24508177 GCF_000695525.1 Brassica oleracea var. oleracea | reverse complement strand
CATTGATGAAGAAGCAAACTCTGGGGATGGAAGAAGTGCACTAGATGATGAAAATGAAGAAGATATATGTGATGAAGAAGCGAAATCTGGTACAGAGCACTAAGGGAAGAAGAGAATATTCTTGGGAAAAATGAGACTACACAAAAAATCACTCAAGACGAAGACACAGAAAAACTTGAATCAGAAAGTTGCTTGTAACAAACGTCGCAGGTATAAATCTAAAATAGGATATAAAGGTTTATAAATTTTTTGATTTAGTGCTTGGTAAATTGAATTTCTTATTTCTTTTGTAGGTTACGTCGTCTACTCCAACATTCAATACTCCAAACTTTGATACAAGGGTACAAAATTAATATACTTTATAAGGCCTTGTAAAAGTTTAATGTATACCTCATTAATGTATTTTCAGATATTTTGTTTGAAGGTTTCATCGCCAACTCCAACATTTACGTCTCATAAGTTTGATCTCCTTTCCCAAGGAAGTCATAGTGGAAAGGGTACATATGAGGTATTTTATAAAGCTTTATAAACTATCTCATGATCGATAAAGCCTCTTAAACAATTATATAAAAACGATTTGCATGAATCAGGTTCTTATGAGAGATGTTTGTGAGATTCCTGTTTTCCAACCTCTAATGAAAATTAAAAAGAGATTGATACAAAAAGACAGTAAGGTTTGTTTTCCAAACTTTATGAGTATTGATTTATTTTATAGATATAATAACCTTTTGTAAAAACTTTTTTTTTGGTCTGTAGGTAAACGAAGATGTTGAGCCTCCACTTCAAAAGAAGTTTAAAGATGATACAGATAATGTTCCACTAAGAAGAAGTGAAAGATGTTAAATACCATTCATTCATACACAACCACCGTTTAGAGGAGCAAGGAAGAAACATCTGATTTTTCATCCCTTTGAGTCAGTTGATAAAACAAGAAAAGAAAAGATGAGAGAATGGAAAATGTCAAACAAAAAAAAGTAAATTTTATTTTATAAGAAACTATACATTTCATGAGGTGAAACTAGATACCTACATAAAAAGTATGAGTGTCCAAAGTAGGAAACTGAGAATAAATCAAGAGATAGTAACCGCAAAGTGGTTATCAGATATTGAAACTCCGGAAAAAAAGCTTTCAAAAACGGTTAGACTATATGTGAACAAAAATTCTTTATAATCCCTTATAAATTTATATTAATCTTCTTTATAAAACTATATGATCGTTTTTCTGAGTATTTTTTATTTTTGTCTCAGCATATTGAAGCAGGTTTTGAGTTGCGGAAAATGAGACAGATAAACAATCCAAATTTGTTTCTGAACAAAACTGTCTTAGTTGTTAGAGTGAAGTTTCTTGAAGAAATAGATGAGCTTTATGATGAGTTTTTAGATGA
>NC_027753.1:24505312-24506674 GCF_000695525.1 Brassica oleracea var. oleracea | reverse complement strand
TGGAGAAGAGAAGTATCACAGCATTCAATTGTGCAGCAATGATGTTCACAGATGCGAGTTTGGTCCCTTACGTTAATGCATATGCGATGGCTCTCCCATTCATGATTCGCAACTTCTTCAAAGATGTCAGCATGGATACAAGCAAGTTCTCGATAAAAATTGTACCTGAAGGTTTCCCACAGGTAAAATCTTTATAACTGCTTATAAATCTTCATGTTAGATTTGTATCATAGATCAAATAACTTATATTATAATTTATCTGCTATGTTCTTAAGACTAATATATTACTAACACATTTTTGTTTCAGGTTCTTAAAATAGAAGAAAGTGGAGTTTATGCATTAAAGCTGATAGAGTGCCATGCAATGTGTATAGTGGACTTGACAAAGCTGAGTGATGAAGAAAAAATTGCAATCATTCGAGAAAAATTGGCAGTTGATATCTTCTCGGAATTACAATGAGTACTGATGTGGGAATGAACAAAAACTTTATCACTTGCTTATAGTTATGTGTGAACAACTATCTGTTTTATGAGTGTTTGGTAAACTTTGTTTGTAGAATTCTGAGTATTATGAGTATTATGAGTTTATGACTTGGATTTATGGCTTTGCTTTAATTTAGAAAGTTAAATTGTAAATTTGTATTTCAGTAGCTTTATAACACATTATTAAAAATAGTTTATAACCTCTTATAAAATCAAAACCAATTGGTTTATTACAAAATTTATATCTTAGTAGCTTTATAAAACTTTATTAAAACTGGTTTTTTACATCTTGTAAAATCAAATGAGTTTAAGGAATATAAAAGAGTATTTAAAAGTTATAAAGATTTATAAATCTGTGAAAATTAATTTATAAAAGTCTATAACTAATATAGAAAGGCTTATAAATCGTTTTTCAAGAGCTTATCAGTTCATAAACAAAAAAGAATTAAGGTTTATAAAGTCGTATAAACAACCAAAATGATTTATAAATCTGTATAAAATCATTTATAAGGGCGTATAAATTTATATAAGATAAAAAATAAAACTGGTTTTTTACCTCTTATAAAATCAATCGAGTTTAGGATATATAAATGTGTATTTAAAAGTTATAAAGACTTATAAATCTATAAAAATTAATTTATAAAGGTCTATAACTAATAGAGAAATGCTTATAAATCAGTTTACAATATTTATATACTAAAATAATGATATGTAAACACCAATACTAGAAAACGTGCTAATCGTAACGAGTATGTGATATGGTCTAGTGATAAGTTGAGGTTACTTTAATTTTCAGTTTAGACGGAATCCCGGGTTCGACCCAGGACCTCAACAATTTATCTATTTTTATCATTTACCAAAGGGATGGCAAAACAGTAA
>NC_027753.1:24503679-24504277 GCF_000695525.1 Brassica oleracea var. oleracea | reverse complement strand
ATGTCCGTAAATTCCAAGAAGAAGAATCAACACAGCGATCTTCCCCATTTTGAATCATTATCATGGCAAAGGTAATTGAGTTTCATCTTCAATTTTGAATCAACAATCTAAATTGAATTGAATTTTTGTTTGGAACCTAATTGATTGACTTAAAATCTCAATCTTTTTCAGTTTCAGTTCCAATTCAACTTGAATCGATTTTAGTAAAAGTTAATTCAAGTACATTCTCTGTATTCTCTTTTGACTTTTTATTATTCAATTTAGATCAAATTGAAATTTCTCTTTGCTTTTGTATATACACTCCAAAATCGAATTGAATTTTTGTATGGAACCTAATTGATTTATCTAAAATCTCAATTTGTTTCAGTTTGTTGGATGCATGTCGTTCATTTGATCTTTATTCACCTTCTTTTTTTCTTTTCTTGATTTTTTTTTGTGCTCTGCATTTCCGATTCCTTTTCAGGAGTAACCAATGAAGAAGAATTTGAAGAAAAATGGAAAACTTTTGTCTATTGCCAAAGATTGTGAAGTAGAAGTATCTCTTCAAGAAGATGGGTTCAAAGGTTCTTGGTTTAGAGCTATCCTCGAGCAAAATCCG
>NC_027753.1:24502040-24503591 GCF_000695525.1 Brassica oleracea var. oleracea | reverse complement strand
CCCGCCATAATGTCTTAATGAGGGTGTCGTATTCAAGGAAGGGTCGGTGGTGGATGCTTATTTTAATAATGGTTGGTGGACTGGTCTTGTCGTAGTTGAAAGGCCAGATGGTAGTTTTTTGGTTTACTTTGATGATCCACCATACATAATGAGATTCATCAGAAGCCAACTAAGACCTCATGCTGATTGGATCGGCTCCGAATGGGTCAAAAGCAAAAACAAGGTATTGTTTTCTTTGTATGTTTTAAGTTCTAAAATTTTGAATTGTTGAGGGCTTTGGCTTATATATGATTGTTTTGGAATTGAAGGTATCGAGTTAACACATGTTTAGAACATGGAAGTTGGTGGAAATGACCCGTGAAATTAGTGAAAGTGAAAAGGAAAAAATTTGGGTCTGAGCACTAGTAATTACAGAGATTCAAGGGGGTGATAGAAGAAATTTTTTGATCAAAAGATGTACAATCTCACAAAATTTGAGTGATGAAGCGGAAGGAAAACATTCAATAGTTGATATTTGAAAATCAGGCCATCTCCTCCTCGAGATCTTTGTGCATAGTACAGTCTGAACGACTATGTTGAAGTGGTTGTTACACATGGGTGGCACAAAGGTCGAGTGACGGAAATTCTCCTTGAAAACAATTACAAAGTGTATTTCGCTGCCACAAAAGAGGATGCGATTTTTAATTATACTGAGATTACGCTGTCAATAGAGTGGCTAGGTGGTGGTAGTTGGATCAAAGCACATGAGGTATTTTCTCACACATAAGTTGTATTCATTTTTGATGTAATTTAAAATCTTCATACATCATTTTTTCAGAGGGAATTTGAAAATAATGATGCCACACCAATCAGACCCGCTCAAGAGAGCCTAATAACACACTTGTTTTAGAATCCAATGAAGATGATACGGTGAATGATGATGCCACCGAAATCAAATCCTCTCGAGAGAGCCACAGTAACACTTCTTTTTTAGAAGCCACTGAGACTGAAACACAAAACCATGAACCCGTAGATGTAAGTTTTAAACTATCACCCCCTTGTGTGTTGTCATTGGCTTCTTTTTCTTATCGTTAAACTATATGTTTTTACTAATGAATGATGTGTAGGGAGTGGAGTTACCATTACCTCATGAATCAGATGATATGATGGTTGATGTAGCCACTCCAATCATAGACCCTCAACAGATACCACGAGGTAAAATGTAAATTAGGATTTATAACAGCCTATAAATAATTTATGAAGACTTACGAATCTATATATTATAATTTATAAAGTCCAATAAATAATTTATAAGAGCATATAAATAGTTTACAAGGGCTTCTAAATCTATATTACAAATTTGACAATTATTTTGAAGGGCTTATAATGATTTGAAGATTTATGAAATAAGTTATAAGGTAATATATAAAGGCCTATAAATAATTTAAAAATATTTATAAATGTGTATAAAATGATTTACAAATTTTTTCAATAATTAATTTATAAAGACTTATGAATCTATATATAATAATTTATAAAGCCCAATAAATAATTTATAAGAGCATATAAATA
>NC_027753.1:24499204-24502003 GCF_000695525.1 Brassica oleracea var. oleracea | reverse complement strand
GTTAAACCGTATATATAACTGGGCCTTAAACATTGATAATCAAAATTGGACCTTAAAAATAAAACCGTCACGATTAAGGGTAAAAAGATGGGACCTTTCATCGTCTTCCTCCGTTCGCGTCTGTTCCGATACAAATCCACAACCGCATCTTTTGATCTGTTTTTATATTCCGCCGTTCTCCATTTCTTTGATTACAAAAACCTACTTTTCACTGGTGGTTTTCAATTACCATCGATTTCTCTCGACTCCGGTAATGTTATTGGTTCTTCTGGGCGATTCTTCTTCTCGCTCTGCCTATAATAGATGTGTAATTGATATTAGTGTTATATTTGACTAATTTTGTTAGAGCTTTTTAAATGTTTAATATACTCTATGTAACTTCACATATTGTGTCATTAAAATTGAAGGATGGAGAAGTGAATGAGGATGCATCTAAAAAGCACATGAAGTTTACAAAGAAACGTGGAAGAGTAACTAAGGTAAATATTTCTCTGTGTATAATGGTTTATAAAATGTTCTTTCAAATTTCATTGACTACATCCAATTATCATTTCTGATTTTCTTAATTGTTATAGTTATAAAGGAACCTAACGTTGACACCTCCAAATCAAAAAGACAAAAGAAACAAGAAGATTCAATTGCTGATGTGATAGGACGTGTATTGGAAGATCTGAAAAAAGCCGATTAGAAGCATCGCGAATTTGAAGAAATGAAGCTCTTTCATTTTTTTATTGCTTTTAACTAATATCAATGAAACTTTTTCAGTTTTAGTGTTATCTTTTGTTGATGTTTTCAATGAGGAACATCTTTTGGCTTGTACCTTAATCCTCCATGATGAGGAAAATATCTTTTGGTTTGTACCTTAATCTTTTGATAAGGAAACGTATTTAATTTATGTTCATGCAGGTAAGCTAAGATATCAAAAGAACATATAATTTCTGCAATTAATCTGAATCCTAATGTTTTATAAGGGGTGGTTAATGTAACCACACATTTCGTATAATAAGTAACGTAATTTCTATTAGACACCTGTAAACTTTATAAAGCATTATAATAAAAGGTTCCCCAAAAGCTATGCGATTCCAATTCTCTCTTATAACATCATATAAAAATAATCAGTTGCACACAAGTTTTTATATTACGCTATTATCAAATAGGCACTACACAACTACCTTTGTTGTGACCTTTTTGTCCACATCTGCTACATTTGTAAGACTTGGGTGATGGTTTGGATATGGGCCGATATTTTTCATACTCCCACAAACTTGGTATCCTATTTTTTTTTCTCCTGCCACTAGGAAAGCGTGTAGATGGAGGGCGACAGACAAAAGAAGCTACATGGGGAGGAATATCCCAATATGCTTTATCGCCAATAGGATATACACTCTCTGAGTATGCTAGTGTAAACCTAATAAGAAAATTAAGAGAATTAGATAAAAGTACAACCAAGAAAGAAAAATGAAAAAGAAGTGTTGTAGAACAATGTTTATAAACCTTATAAATTCGATCAATTATATAAACATTTATAAACGTGGTAATGTATTACCACAATGACTGAGAGAACGCACCTTTCATTGGAGAAAAACTCATCGACATAATCATTTTCATGCTTGTTTCCAGCCTTTGCAGCAGCAATTGCATGAGCACAAGGAAACTTCTCAACATCAAACACAAAGCATGAACAATGCCTTGTTTGAAAATTCACCACTTGATCTCTTGTATCTCCCTTAACCTCAAACTCTGAATCATTGATTTTGGAAACTTCGAGAAAGCGAGACGTAAAATCATATAGCTCCTTCATCTTGTTCCCCACAAGTACCTTGAAGGTCTTTTGAACATTCGTGGAGAAACAGTGAAGGTAAACTATTTTCTATACTTTTTCGTGTTGTAAATGAAAAGAAAGATTCATATGCTTCTAAATTGTAACAGAAAACTGAGAAGTCAAAAGAAACTGAAGCCACCACAAAAACCAAGGTTTGTTATCTATAACGTCTCCATATTCTTAATACAATGTGTGTGTGCTCACATATAATTTTTCAGGTAAATGGACAGAATGCCGATTAAGAACTTGATGAAACATAAGTTTTACAAGATTATATAGATGCCAAAAGACAGGAAATCGCTAAGGTTATTGTGTTTTTGATATTTTATAAGGCTGTTATTAAATTCGAAATTGCTTAGCTATTTTTTTTTGTCTTGTAATATTAGGGAAAGAAGAATGGTGTAAGACCTCCACGTGAAGTAGACCATCAAGATGAAGATGATGCAAAAGTCGAACCCGGGGCTAAAGAAAGTGACACATCAAAAGTCAATGAAGTAAGCTTATTTATAACCTTTTATAAATTGAACAACCGTTTTGTGTAATCTTTTTTTTTTAAATAGGAACAACCACAAGAAGAAGAGGAACAAGAAGAAGAAGATGATACAGAAGTCGATATGGACGACGGTGATAAAGAGAGTGAAAATTCAGAAACCAATGAAGTAAGCTGATTTATAAGTCTTTATAAACTGATTGACTTTTTAAATGTTTAATATACTCTTTAACTTTTCTTATTGTGTCATCCAAACTGAAGGATGGAGAAGTAAATGCGGATGCATCTAAAAACTCCGTGAAGGGTACAAAGAAACGTGGAATAGGAACTAAGGTAAATATCTCTCTTTGTATAATGGTTTATAAAATGTTCTTTCTGATTATTATTTCTGATTTACAAAGGCTGTTATTAAATTCGAAATTGCTAAGTTATTTTTTTGTCTTGTAATATTAGGGAATGAAGAAAGGTGTAACACCCCCACGTGAAG
>NC_027753.1:24496382-24497269 GCF_000695525.1 Brassica oleracea var. oleracea | reverse complement strand
CCTCTCTAAGATAAAAACATGAAACATGTACATTAAAAATAGAATTTATAACCCATTATATGACATTGATTAAACTCTTATATATTTATATTTAACAAAGGAAAAAGTTATATGTACCTTATTGCTAACAAGACCACTTGAAGGAGAAATAAGATTGTCTCTAATACGAGTATGTTGTATACCAGAGACTTCGTAAACTCTCTGAATGTTGTTCCATTCAGTCTCCGGGTGTGTTTCAGTTCCTCTCTAGAAAATTAAACATGTATATATTACCTTTATAAGACATTATAAAATGAAACCTTATTTACAAAGTTTTAAGAAGTACGTCACAACCAATAATAGCTCAATAAGAGCCAATATTGCCAAAAAAAATGATATTATTGTAGAACTCCATAGAGTCTAATTTCGAAAACAATTTATAGAACCTTATAATTATGAATGTTAAGGTAAGAGTTTTGAAAATTACCTCAAATACATTACTACTTCCAGCACTAGGCGAATCATGAGTACTGGAAATTTCATCTTGTGTCTGCATCATGTTTCACATAATCAATGGTGATTTTTGTGTTCCTCTCTGAAACATAAAAAGATATAGCTAAATATAGAATCATTTATAATGTTTTTATAAGGTCTTATAAATATAAGGGTTGTAATAAATACCTCAAGCGGATTACTATTTCCAGCAATAGGCAAATCATTAGTAATTAACACTTCATCCTGTGTCTGAACCATATTTGACACAATCATTGGTGATATTTGTGTTTCCCTCTGAAACATAAAAAGATATAGCTAAATATAGAATCATTTATAATGTTTTTATAAGGTCTTATAAATATAAGGGTTGTAATAAATACCTCAAGCGGATTACTATTTCCAGCAATAGGCAA
>NC_027753.1:24493314-24496165 GCF_000695525.1 Brassica oleracea var. oleracea | reverse complement strand
CAATCAAATCATTGTAGCTGATATCTTCATGAATCATACTAAGAGAAGATCCCATTTCATCATCGACTATGAAATCCCAGTGAATTCTATTTATTAGTTTTCATTCTCCACGTATAGAACACAATTCGATCGTCATAACCTGATTATAAGAACATGGAGATTAAAGAAGGAATGATCAACAAGATATATCAAAAAAAAATACATAACACTATGTTCCTCATAGATAAAAATTTATAAGGTTTTATAAATCTGAGATTTGAAAACTTCATGAGAAAAACTTCGTCTCTTTCCCAGAAACCGATCGATTTTCAGAAACCAAGCAAAAATTACAGAAAAGAGACGAAAATCACTATCTATTATCCTCTAACCTTTGTTACGCGTTTGTGAAGAGAGATTGTTCTATTCGTTTAAGCTTGTAGTCTTCGCCAAATCTCGTCGGACGTCAACGTCGTTGGAATAATCAAATCTCGCCGGGGAAATCACCGAAGTCGTCGAATCTCGCCGGAATCGTCGAATCTCGCGCCGAAACGAATCTCTCGTCGGATCGAATCTCTCGCCGGATCGAATCTCAAATTGGGGAATTTGAAAATTCTTGTTGGAGAAGACATATGTTTATGTTTGATTAAATAAGGGTATAATGGTACTTTAGCCATTAAAATTTTAATGACAAAGTTGAAAAGTGTAAAGTTGAAAAGTGTAAAGCTGAAAAGTGGTATTAGGAAAGTGGTATTAGTGGCAATTCCCCTTTATCTATTTACTAGATAAAAACATCATTACCAATACACCTAACCAGATTTCAACCAATAGAAAAATAGATTAGATTAAAAAGAATAAATTTTGCATTGAAATCATAAAACGACACTAATTTTGAAACGAAAATTTTGCTCTAAAGAGACATCTAATTCAAAACAGAGGAAGTATTTTAGAAAAAAAATTGTTTTAAATTAATGATGTTTTCTGAATTCATATGCAAAATTTTGTTGTTACTACTTAGTGTTTGTGACCGTTTATATTATGCAGTATAATTTTTAATTGGTTGAATTAGCTATATTTACTGTTATTTTTAGATAAACGAGACAAAAAAAACTTTTTAATCAATGTGTAAAACATTATTTATTTTGAAAATTAGGAAATAAAATGTTCTATTTAATATATTCAGTCTAAAGTAAAAAAGAATTACTACTTATTTTGGATTATACGAAGATAGGAGAGAGATTTAACAACTACTAATGACATTTACAAAAAAAAAACATCTACTAATGATGAAATTATAATTGGTGGATCATTTCTCATACTAATACTAAACAACGGAATCTCAACATTAAATTTTTTTTTTTTGGTCAAACAGAGAGAAACTCACGTCTATAAACGAAGGCACATAAACAATGCCAAAGTTTCAAGCAACACAACCAAACAAAATAGCAAAGGTTTCCGCGCTAAATCTAGAAAAAGAAGAAGAAAACTGAAAATAAAAATGGAAATACTGATCAAACGCGATGAATCAGTCACCACCTTGATTTTTTTGTCGGCATTAATCAGTCATGACTTCTTCAGTAAGATGAAGGGAGCGAGGTTTTTTAAAAAAATCAATAACGAAAGTAAGTTGGGCCCATTTCAGTTTGTTATTGGGCTTAAGCCGATTAAATCATCGGAACTTTTTCCAAAAGGTGAAGTTGTCTCTTATCAATGACTTTAGGGGAGTTTCAAACGCTGGGACACAAAAAATCATGCCACTATCTTAGTTAACTATCAATCAACCCCAAGCGGCGTTGCAACATTTACAAAGAAACAAACACTTTCCTTGGTTTCGTGGTCCTCGTAAGCTATAAAATAAAATAGTTAGCGGCAAATGTATATGTATACGTGGAAATTATAGTCTTATCATCAGTAGTATTTTCTTTCTTTTATAGATGACAATAACTGTACAAGTATTAATAATTGGTATGGCTTCGGAAATTCAGACAGTGTCTCACATGAAAATGGCAAAGACAACCGACAACTTCTTGGGCAATGCATTCGGTGATAGTAGAACTCAAGAATATTTTAATAAAGCAATTATGCTTTAAAAAGAGGAGGGAACATAAATTAGTGGATATCACCCCTATGCCCCCCTTCCCTTCTCATTTACCATCGTTTTATTTATCAAATTGGAACTTTTATTTTCAATACTGTTTAAAAGGGCCAGTACTCAGTCCCAGTCCCAGTCCCAGTCCCAATAAAATAACACAAGAATAAAATAAATATAGCCACTGGAAATAAGTTCGATAGTGCGTCTTATACTTGGTGGAGTTTAGGAATCTATGAACATGCTTCGCTTATATGTTTAACATTATTGTTTTCCTTTTCTTTTTGCTAAAGATTTTAGAAAGCAACACGCATCGACCAGTTGAGTTATGAAGACGTTTTTTTTATTTGACGTTGTTTAATTCTTTCTTTGTTGTGAACAATAGGGGAAATCGTGTGTTCTCTCCTTATTATCTCTGAATCAAAGTGTTCCCTTATATAGGGATTACAAGAATCAGTTAAAAGGAAAGTATACAAATCATTATCCTAAAAGGAAAAGAAAAACCTCCTAAAGATAAACATGAAAGATAAATGAAAACATCTAAGACAAGGGGCGGCCGACTCTCTCTCCTCTTGGGCCGCCGACTCTCTCTCTCTATGGGCCTCGGTTTTGGCCATTTGGTTCCTAGCAATCCACATTGTTCATAACACTTCCCCTTGGATGCTAGAACCATATGGGCTCGTATCATGCACGATGTTGTCTCGTTAAAACCTCTCTAGGAAAATCAAAAACCCAAGGTGGGAAAAAATGGAAACCGTAGACAGGAAAAAGAGTACAACGCATGAC
>NC_027753.1:24491799-24492443 GCF_000695525.1 Brassica oleracea var. oleracea | reverse complement strand
CTCATAGTCTATTCCTGGTCTTTGTGAGAATCCTTGTGCTACAAGCCGTGCTTTGTATCTCACTACTTCTCCTTTCTCGTTTCTCTTCCTTACAAAGACCCATTTGTATCCCACTGGTTTGACATCTCTGGGTGTCAGGATTATAGGGCCAAAAACGCCTCTCTTTCTCAATGATTCTAACTCCACGTTTATAGCTTGTTTCCATTTGATCCAATCTGATCTTAGCATGCATTCTTGTATGGACGTGGGTTCTAGATCCTCATCTTTATCCATGATCTCAAGTGCTACCTTGTATGCAAATAAATCATCAACGTTGATATCTTTTCTGTTCCATTATTTTCCAGACATTACATGGTCTATAGAGATCTCTTGGTTGTCCGGCTCTTGTGTCCCATGAAGTCCAGCGTCCTGGACCTCACTTGGAGGAACGGCCGGATCATCAGGTGTGGTCGGTACACTCGGCTCAACCGTCATGGTTGGCTCGACCGATTTTACCCCCATGGACATACAGTATTCATTAAACACCTGGGACGTGAACTCACCAACATTGTCTAGACGTATAGTCTTAAGTGGAAAGTCTGGAAAATGTGCTCTCAGCCTTATCATCTGAGCAAGCAGCCGTGCAAAGGCTAGGTTCCGAGTGG
>NC_027753.1:24490813-24491042 GCF_000695525.1 Brassica oleracea var. oleracea | reverse complement strand
AAAGCAATAAGACAATGTGATTCGAAAAACTAGTCCTTTAGACAGTCGGATGTCTCAAAATCCATTTGGTCATCTTTGTTGTCCCTGTCGGATTCATCGTCAGCATCATATCCATAACCTTTGTCATCATGACCATTTTCTTGGATCATGTTTGCCTCCGGGTTCTTGTTCTTGATACTCTCTTGATAGAGTTCGCACAAGTGTTTCGGAGTTCTGCAGTTCTTGGCCC
>NC_027753.1:24490560-24490669 GCF_000695525.1 Brassica oleracea var. oleracea | reverse complement strand
AGCCGGTTGAGTAGTTATCTCGTCCGTTATGATTGTCACGCCTACGCCCCCTGTACCCACCACGGCTATGACCGTATGGTTTCCTGTTGTCTTGGGTGTAGTAGGTCTC
>NC_027753.1:24470571-24490374 GCF_000695525.1 Brassica oleracea var. oleracea | reverse complement strand
ACATCAGACACTTCTTCACCACACAGCTTTAGTATTGAGACAATTTTGAACAAGGCTGAGTTATACTCATCCACGGACTTAAAGTCCATGAATCTGAGATGCATCCAGTCGTGCCTTGCCTTTGGAAGCAACACCATCTTTTGGTGATCATATCTGTGCTTTAAAGCATTCCAAAGATCCAATGGATTCTCAATATTCATGTACTGATCCTTAAGACCTTCTATGAGATGATGGCGCATATAACATATGGCCCTGTATCTATTCTTTTCATTCTCATTGCTGTCCTCGATGATAGTATCACCGAGTCCCTTGGATTTTAGACTAATCCTTGTGTCTAGCGCCCACTGCAAGTAATTGTCTCCGGAGAGATTAAGGGCTGCATAGTCTCTGTTTGCTATTTTCGACATCTGATCCACATTATCACACAAGACATTAGATTCATAATGGGATCACGTGGCCGCAGGATATAAGCAAGCTCGGCCACAACACGTCTTATGCATTTATGATATCCAAACAATACTAATCGACCATGGTGCTATCAAACAAGAGCCACACGGCCCTGTGGATTTTTCTAATTCAAAACAACCTAAGTTCATGTGATTCTATATGCTGGCCGATCTTGTCCTAGATAATTGTGAATGCAATATCATGTTCGGATTCATGCAGAAACGATTTTAGAACATTCTTATGATCCCTAGGGTTTCAATCTTTAAAGTTCTATCAACTTATGTTTAAGATTTCAAGGCCTTAAGTATTTGTATGTTCAGACAGATTGATTCAAGCAATCTAAACAATCCTAAACCTCAAATCAAATCGGAAATCAAAACAAGCAAGATCAATTATGAAATCGGACACTAGGTTCTTTTAGGGTTTAGGGTTTTTGATTCCTTGATTAGGGTTTGCCAAGTTTCAGATTCAATCAATCATCATACAATCAGGTTCTAATTGGAATCAATTTATGTTTCTAGTTTAGGAGATTGTCGATTTTAATCTTAGGGTTTCTTTTAGGGTTTAATCAAGACATAGTTTCCATAATGATGGAATTAGGGTTCTTATTGTTCTAATTTCTCAGATTGTGTTTATACCTTAGTTTCGTAGAGGATTAAGAACCGGACCACCTGAGAATGGATGGAACTTCGAGCTGAGATGATCGGACGTCTGCTGCCTCCTATCGGGTCGCGGATGGAGTCGATCGCGGCTGGAGGTGTCTCGGCTGCGAGCTGGACGGGGATCGGATCGTCTCGGGTCGGTCGCGGGGTTCGGGTTTGATCGCGAGCTGATTTGCGGTTCTTCTCGGTCTGGAACGTGATCTATGATAGATCTCCTGAGTTATTGGATGAACTAGGAACAAGACTAGGGTTAGGGTTTGAGTTTTGGGTCGCCGGTTTAGGCTTTTGGGATTCGATTTTTGGTCTCAGGGTTCAGAGGCTATCGTGCTGATAACGTGTTGTGAACAATAGGGGAAATCGTGTGTTCTCTCCTTATTATCTCTGAATCAAAGTGTTCCCTTATATAAGGATTACAAGAATCAGTTAAAAAGAAAGTATACAAATCATTATCCTAAAAGGAAAAGGAAAACCTCCTAAAGATAAACATGAAAGATAAATGGAAACATCTAAGATAAGGGGCGGCCGACTCTCTCTCCTCTTGGGCCGCCGACTCTCTCTCTCTATGGGCCTCGGTCTTGGCCATTTGGTTCCTACCAATCCACATTGTTCATAGCATTCTTAAATGTTTTTTTATAGAAAAAATAGATTCTTGTTTCTGTTTTACTTGGACAAACGGGTTATTATTACTGTTTCCTCGGGACAATGACGAGAACATTTTTTGCTACCATGGATAGATCTAATAAATAAATTAAATATTCGTTGAAAAGAGTATCTAACCAAATTTTAAACGAAAATGAATAAAAATGGAAGAGTATCTATACTTAGATTTCGCAGAGGGTCGTGTATTGATAACACTCGTGAATGATTAATGAAATAACTTTAATGTGACATCTTTTGTAAGAATTTAATTATTCCTCTAAGACTTTTGGACAGACCCGCCAGATGGACCTATATACACTACTTTTTGCCCGGAGACTTAAAAAAGGATGCAGAGACTACTGACCACCATTCACTTCTCCATCTTCTTTTTTGGTGCAACTTCTCCATCTTCTTATTTCGGATGATTTTTATGTTAGCGATAATATGTTCTTCTTTTTTTTGTCGTCATTCGTTAAGGCTCAAAGGCCAATTGAGTACAACGATTCGTGTTTATAAAATTGAGACCCTCTATAGATTACAAATAAGGATTATCCCTAATGAAGAAACGATTCTTCACCATTCATAATTTTATACGTGTGCTCAACCGAGGAAGCTTTTACGCGACACGTGGAACAACATGCTGCCTTCATGCAATAGTTGCAGTCTCCGCTGATTCATCATCTCTCCGGTGTTCCTCTGCTGTAACCCTCCTCCCGAATCAATCTTCATTAAATTTGGAACCTCTCTTCCCGGAATCGCCTGCTTCAACAACTCTATCTTTCGTCAAGTTTCTTCAGATTGATTATATCACTGGTGGCTATAAGCCCAAGATATAATCGAATCAAACTCGTGTACAGATTCTTTGCCAGAACGCTTTCAAAAGAAGCTCCAGCTCAACTTAATCCGACAACAAACTGGCCGATTTAAATCACCAATCTATTCAACCTTCCTTCGAAAAACTTAATTCCCAACTATAACGACAAACTAACTACAATAAGAGCAAGATTTAAATCCAATTGAATGAAGAATAAACAAAAACCAGCAAGGAAAATCAATTTTAGAAACATCAGACTTAAACACAAACTTTATTGTTTTAATCTCAACTCGAACAAGAGAAAGAAATTGATGTTAGAAGCTGCTTTGATTCGGTTGAGAAGACACAACAAAAAAAACTCGCCTTGCGAAAAAGATTAATCGCCTTGCGAAGATAAAGATTCCGACAAAGTGGAAACAAAAGATTGATCCTTAGATCGAAAACATTATCTTACAACAAAAACAAATCTCTTTCTCCCTGTGAAAGATGTTGATGTGAGAACAGGGTGAAGAGAGAATCCCTTCTGATAATATGTTCTCTAGTTCTCTAAAGAGATGATCGAATGGGGATTTCTCCGAGCAGTATTGACTCAGCTAGGTTTCGACCAGCGATGGATAGCCTGGGTTATGAGTTGTGTGGAATCAGTTTCTTACTCCTTCTTGATCAACGCTCTCCTATGGGTTTAGTAAAACCATCCCGTGGCATACGGCAAGGCGACCCGCTCTCTCCCTACCTCTTTATCTTGTGTATGGAAGTTCTATCAGCTATGTGTGATAAGCCGATAGCTGATGGTTCGCTTGCAGGGGTCCGGGGGGCTCGAGGCAGTCCGACTATTAACCATCTTTTGTTTGCGGACGATACCATGTTCTTCTGCCGGTCCAACACAGCCAGTGTTTCTGCCCTCCTTGGAATTCTAAGATCTTACGAGTCTCTGTCGGGCCAGTGCATCAACTTCCTCAAATCAGCGATCACGTTCTCAGCTAAAACCCCACCGGAGGTTAAAGCTCGAGTTAAAGCTACTCTGACTATTGAGACAGAGGGTGGGATAGGAAAATATCTTGGACTTCCCGAGCACTTCGGACGCAAGAAACGAGATATATTTTCCTCAATCCTTGACCGGATTAGACAAAAATCTCTTAGTTGGACGTCCCGATTCCTCTCTGGAGCAGGGAAGCAGGTGCTTCTCAAAGCGGTTCTGGCGGCTATGCCATGTTATACTATGTCTTGCTTCAAGATTCCACTCTCTTTGTGCAAACAAATCCAGTCTCTACTCACTAGATTTTGGTGGGATGCTAATCCGGAGAAGAGAAAGATGTGTTGGGTTGCTTGGTCCACCTTAACACTTCCTAAGCATGCCGAAGGCTTAGGCTTTCGTGACATTGAGACCTTTAATGATGCTCTCCTCGCTAAGATCGGTTGGAGGATCCTTAACGACATGCAGTCCCTACTGGCTCAATTACTCCTGGGTAAATATGCTCGGAACTCATCCTTTATGGACTGTCAGGCCCCTACAAGTGCTTCTCACGGTTGGCGCAGCATTCTTGCTGGAAGAAAGATCCTAAAACTAGGCCTCAGCTAGACAGTTGGCTGTGGTGAGAGTATCAGAGTCTGGCGTGACCCATGGCTCTCCTGTGAACTCCCCAGCACCCCAATAGGACCACCAAACCAACAGGATTATCGCCTTTGTGTAAGCGACCTCATGTGCCCTATCACAAACAACTGGGATAAGGAAAAGATCCGAACATATCTTCCCCAATATGAAGACACTATTCTCCGACTGATCACAAGCTCTGCTCCAGCTGCTGACAGACTTGCTTGGCTCTTAGATAAAACTGGAAACTACTCTACCAAGTCGGGTTATGGGGCAGGAATGCTACACAAATCAGAAAGGCCACTAGTGCTCCCTGAGTTTGACTGGTGCACGAATATATGGAACATTAAGACAACTCCAAAGCTAAAGGACTTTCTCTGGAAAGTAGTCCGCAAAGCCATTCCTGTCAGCTCTAACCTACCTACCCGAGGCCTCCCTCCTTTCAACTGTAAAACCTGTGATACTGGAGAGGACGAACTACATGTGTTCCTACTCTGCTCAGTTTCCGATAGTGTTTGGAACCTCACCCCAATGTCGTCTAGGCCATCGCCAAGTACTCCATCGATAGCTGCCCTGCTGATAGGAGCTTCAACGCACACAGTACTACCACTGGTTGGACTCTACATTCCCCTATGGCCTTGGATATTGTGGAACCTTTGGAAGGCGCGTAACAAACTCTGTTTTGAGAACAAAACTTTTTCCGGTATGGAAATCTTAGCCAAATCAATTGCTGATGCAAAAGAATGGCAATTTGCTTAGGAGATTGAGCCATCTACCTCCCTGAACCCGACACCTAATCATCCACCCTCCCGGCAATATGCAACCACTCCCGCTCCAGACACCGTCATCTGCAACGTGGATGCTGCTTGGGACGCTGTTACTCGACGTTGTGGTATTGGCTGTGTCTTTACACGTCAAACTCATGTTCCGAAGTTGAACTCCATTAGTGACTCTCGTTGCTCTGTCTCATCGGTGTTAATGGCTGAAGCCCTCGTCATCCGTTCAGCGGTTATGTATGCTGCTGCACCAAATGTGAAAACTCTAATCCTATCGGATTCTCTTTCTCTCGTCAATATGGTGAAGGAAGGAAAATCTATCCCGGTGTTGTTTGGTATTATATTTGATATCTATCATTTTAGCTCTACTTTTGTTTATGCCTCCTTTACTTATGTCCCACGATTGAGTAATGTCTTTGCTGACTTTGTGGCAAAGTCAGCCCTCTTATTGCTTAACTCTTCATCCTCCTTTGGAGGTTAGACCCTACTTATGAATGAAGTTTTATGTTTGACCGAAAAAAAAAATTAAACAAGTCTCAGTATCTGAACCACTCGTGTAGTTTGACATCAATTTGAATCATGAACTAGATAACTCAACAAAAGAAACTATTTAGAAAAATTAAATTATAATATATATATATATACACATATATTTGAAAAGCATTTACAAAGGTTATTTTAATAAGTGTTGACCCAGAAAAAGGTTATGTTATAAAAATGATTAAATTTGTAGTTGAGAGATGTTCACAGATTTCGAAATATTCATGCTTCCTACGCATAGGCATTTCAGGTATCAGTTCAGTTCGTTTCGGATATTGGATAGTATAAATAGGGATTAGAGGATCCATTACTACATGACCTTTCGGTTTGGTTCAGATAGTAAAATTAGGAACCGAAAAATACCCTGAAAAAATTTGGTTCTCATTTGGTTTTGTTTCGGGTTCGGATAGTTCGGGTAGTTCGGGTAATCCGGGTAAAATATCGGTTATTTATGGTAAACTATAAATAATTATGATGATTTAGATAAAAAAAAATTAGATATTTCGGATTGCTTTGGCTATTTCGGATTACTTTGGATATTTCGAATAAAATTATCTGGATACTTTCGGATAGTTTTGGATACTTTCAGATAATTTAGATAATTTATACTCCATCTGTTTCATAATATTTGATGTTTTACCTTAGTGCACAAACATTAAGAAAATTACATTTTCTATAAAAAAAAATTAAAGATATAATTTTAAAATCAATTATAAAAGACTATAAAATCTAATTCGTTAAATAGTTTCCAATAAAGTTAAAGTTAACCTTAAAATCTAAAAATTTCATTTAAATTGAAACAAAATAATCATCTTTTAAAACATCATCTATATTGAAACGGAGGAAGTAATAATTTAGTTAATTAAAAATATTTTTGATACTTTTAATAGAGTTTTAAATTTTAAATATTTATTTAGTTATGTCATATGTATATATAATTAATATTTTTATATATTCGGGTACCCGTTTGATTCTCGGTTCGTTTCAATTATTTCGGATAAAAAATGTAGGAACCATTCGGGTATTTGAAAGTTTCGGTCCGGTTCCGGTTTTGGATATTTCGGTTCGGTTCTTCGTTTCGGTTTTTTTTTTTTCAGGCCTACTTCCTATTACCATTTTGATTTTGAGCAATGTAGAATCACCAAAAAATCGTGTACACTAAAGATAATAAAACATAATGATTATAAAGTTATAGACTGTCTTTGCATTGACCCAAACAAAACATCAATACTGTTTGAAGCAACAAAACTAATCGAAAACATAGACTTTGAGCTAATTGAGTCCAGAGCCTATTTATCACAAATCTACATAAGGAGTGTTTACTCCAGAGCCTATACAGAAAATAGTAAATACTTAATTATCAATAACTAACAAAAAACAATTAACAGATCCATTCACCCAGTTTTATTAAATACTTCCTATTCAGGTTCATAATCAGATAAATATGTAATAATTACATCATGCACATGCATGTACATGGTGACCCTCATAATGAAACGTATCAAACTGCACTGACGAGTTGTTGTCTGATATTGACATCTTAATTTATAACTTTCCTTTTCATAGTTAATGTTCTTCACTAACTTTTGATTGATAATAAGACGTTGACCTGCCAAACCAAATAATTCATTTTTTTTGTTATCCCTTGTTATTATTTATTAATTTTCCCACTCAACAATATTTCAAAATATTGGTTGGTATGGCATCTTCGCTCTATACAAGTGGCGGATCCAACAAGTTAGTGAGTATGGGCACATATTATAAAGAATATTTATATTAGGGCTATTTAGATAAATTGTAAGCTAGTTAGCGAAGAAAATACAAAAACTTGTATGGGGCACGTGCCACACCCAATCACGTTCTGCATCCGCTCCTGCTCTATACACATATTTACTTTTTTTTTTTTTTTTTTTTTGATTAACCTGAGGATATCCCAGGCCTATGGAGAGGCCCAGACTAATCCCCAAGGGGAGGTGCAACCCACGGATAGACCATCTCTCCGGGTATTCAAATGGGCCCTAAATCATGGACCCATATCCGTGTGGGATGTCCAGAGACATAATGAGGTAGTTCCCTCCGGCAGGATTCGAACTCGCAACCTGGGTGCAGGAAGGAGTCCGTCCTTACCATTGGGCCATGATGTTCCGGATAACACATATTTACTTTCTATACACGTTTTTATTTTCGATCCACAAGAAAATTAAACTGTCGACTTCAGTTTTTTTTTATAACTGTGGGAATTGCAAAGGTTTCATTGGTCCATGGACTCAGAGCCGTGCTCACCTTATCAATTTTGGGGCATTGGTCCCAGGCCCTCTCTCACATTAGTATATTTTGGGACCTCTATATTCATAAATCATATAATCAATATATGATAATATGATAAAAACTATAATCATCTCTTAATACTTTTCAATAATATGACCATTTCTGCTTAGTTGTTGTGAATATTAATTTCATTGTATATTTTTTATTTTGAATGTCGAAAACATTTTCCTGCATATAATTTGATTTTGTATATACAATTTTCACTTGTAACCAAAATATAACTTTTGCCATTAATTTTCATAAGATTAATTTTTCTTAAAAATAATTTTAAAATATAAGATAAGAAAACAATTTATTTTCTGATTCGTATTAAAAAAAAATTAATATGCATATTTGATATTAAATAAATTATTTTTGCCATAGGCCCCTAATATCTTTCGCACGGCACTGCATGGACTAGTCTCACAAGACTTTGTATTTGCATCTAAGGCGGACGTACATTGGTAGCAACGGGTCACATGCCCCCATTCATTTTTTTATTTTCTTAACTAATCTTGTGATAATGGTTTATAACTCATTCAAATCTAATGCCCCCAGCTAGTTCAAATTCTACGATAGTGCCCCCAGTATAAACTCTCCTAGATCCTCCACTGCTTGCATCATGATACACATTATTCTAATCAATGTGCGGATAGGTGGTCAAGGCAAAATCGAACCTAATAGGCCAAAGTTCCAGCTGAATCAACAAATCCAACTCCACATTGTTCATAAAATTTTGGGTCTTCTTTTTTATCTCCGATCACTTGATAATTTCCACAAACGCAAATTTTAATTTTTCAGGCACAGAAGTTCTTTCACAAAATAATTCATATTTTTCCAGTTTATTGGTTTTGCAATGAAAGATATAGGGTTTTGTTATTTCTCCAACTATCTCTCCATTAGATATTTTCTTAGTAGTCCAAGCACTTATTTGATGAAGAGAAACTAATCTAATTCGATGTTGCTGATGTTTATACCGATAGATCATATAAAAACTTTTGTGATTCATTATGATTAATCTCTCTTCCTATTAATATGAAATTCTTCTCATATACCAAAAAAAAAAAATTCAGTTCCAAAGCCAAAAATTGTAGTTCTTTAACAACAATAGAAAACGTTCTGCAACATCTTTTGGTTTTGGTATTGTTTCCTCCCGTGCTAGTGGTTAACCGTCGAATTCACATGTATTTAAATAACTAGTATGACTTTTTTTTCTAAAAACAAAAGTTAAATCTGAATCTATTAAATACACAGATCTAACCTTTGGGTGAGAGGTGCAACCCACTGATGGATCATCTCCTGAATATTCAAATGTGCCGTAAACACGGATCCATATCCGCGTGGCCACATGTGGAACTAATAATTTCGCACTAGAGGAGAGTCGATTCCTAGTCTGCACCAACGTGGCAATTCCTCCTATAGTGGAAACCAGGTCGACGTGGTTAAATAAATAGTGTCGAAACGAATGTATTAACATCGTTAGAAAAGTAGATACTCGTATTACTGTGTAAAATAAAAGAATATCATATGCTTTTCAAAAGTTAATACTTTACTTTCGCACCCATAACTTTAAGCAAAATAAAGCATTATCATTCTTGAGCAATTAAACAACTAATATTTTTCTTTTTGTTTTGGTGCGGGAAACTTTAAGCTAATGACGTCAAATTAGATGTTTCTAGTGAACAGATTAAAACTTCACTTGCTGAATAATTTGTTATAGATCCCAGATAACATCATCTGGTAGCAATGAATAAATGTGGTTTTGTTCTCAATAACTATTTATCATTATTTTCCAAAAGAGAAATATAAGATTATAATGTCATCATGCATAATTTCTTTTAATATAAATAACAAAAGTTAGGTTAACCTCTAGGGTGAACTTTTAAATTCACCTCACTCTTTAGTACCAATCAAAATGACCTATAGATTATTAATTAAAAAATATTAAATTAAATAACAAATAGGTACAAAAAAATAAAAAATGCTAATTTTAACGACGTTAACGCTTCCAGAGAATCCTAAACCCTAAATCTTAAATTCTAAACCCTATACCCTAAATTTTAAACCCAAATTCAAACTCCTAAACCCAAATCCTATACCCTAAACCCTAATCCTAGACCATAAACCCAAATTATATACCTTAAACCCAAAAAATAGACTATAAACCTAAATCCTATACCCTAAACTCAAGTCTTAGACTCTAAACCTAAACCGTAAACCTTAACCCAAACCCTATAACATCTAAGTTTGGGGTTTGGGTTTAGGGTTTACCGTTTGGATTTTAAGTATAGGATTTGGGTTTAGGGTATAAGTTTTGGGTTTAGGATTTACGGTTTGGGTTTAGGATTTACCGTTTGGACTTATGGTTAAGGTTTTGGGTTTAGGGTATATAATTTGGGTTTAAGATTTACGGTTTGGGTTTAGGGTCTACGACTTGGGTTTAGTGTATAGAGTTTAGGTTTATAGTCTAGTTTTTAGTTTTATGGTATATAATTTGGGTTTAGGGTCTAGGATTAGGGTTTAGGGTATACAGTTTGGGTTTAGGGGTTTAGATTTGAGTTTATAATTTAGGGTATAGGGTTTAGAATTTAAGATTTATGGTTTATGGTTTAGCTGGAAGCGTTAGCGTCGCTAAAATTAACGTTTTTATTTTTGTATCTATTTATGTTTTTTAATTAATAATCTATGTGTCATTTTAATTGGTCCTAAAAAATGATGTGAATTTAAAGGTTCACCTGAGTTTTGTCCTACTATAAATTAGCACATAAGCACATATATATATGCTAAATAATTGGATCCATATAGTCAAAAGGAAATTGAACATTTAATGTAATAAAATTATATTCCCTAAAGAATCATTTAATCTGCCATTTTTATTTTTGAATTTAAACTTTCATCTAGAATCAAATAAAATTATTCTACCTTTCCCCACTTTCTAGTTCAATTATCACTCCATCACGTGATGTTCAACGAGTAACGCATTTCAAGAATAAATGGCAAATTAGGAAATATTTGTCATTTCAAGGGTAGATAACTTTTAAGATGATGCATCTCAGAAGGAAAAACTTTGTCGTGTTATGATGAATATGTGGGGACGCAGCAACTCCGCTCTGAAAGGTAAATAAACCGTTGGATTAAACTCTACGGGTTCATCGTACCTGATCAACGGTTTCCGCTGAGGGTGTAATCATGTCTCGAAACAGAGGATCATGTCTCCGTGGAGGACAGCTAGCAACTGAGAATTTCCGAGCCGATAGCCTGGAGAATAGTAGCCGGCTAAGTCGTATATCCTGGTATGCATAAGTAGGTACACTTATCAGAATCAGCTTCCTTATCCTCTAATAAGTGCTGTTACTTATCATGCTCTCCGTTACCTGTCACCTTCCCATATCAAAATTCCCTTTACAGGAAAAAATTAAAAACCTCCGATTTAAATGCTTCGTATAATAAATAAATATTGAAGAGAGAGAGAAAACCCAAATCCTTCGCCTCTTTCAGCTGAGGAGAGAGAAACTGAAGCTCAGGCCTTGTGAAATCGATCTCTCTCTCTTTCTCTTCTTCTTCATGGTAAGTATAAGCTTCACGCTTGTGAGATTTGTTAATGGAATCTAGCTCTTTGGATTTATGTTTAAGCCGTGTAGCTTTTCTGGGTATTTTGCTATTTTTGTTCATGTAGTGTTTCCCGATTTAACACCTTATATTACACTAATTACTGAAATGGATATATATTGGTAGGAGAGTATTAAATTATTTATAACCTCCATTTTCATTTTTTTTTAATTTAATTATTGCTATGAATAATTGAAACCCAGTTTTTTTGGATTGATGATGGTTTCGCAGATCTGGTGATTGATTTGGTGGGTTTTGCGCATCTGAGTTGAAAAGACATGTCTTCTCTCAGTAGGGAGCTCGTGTTCTTGATCTTACAGTTTCTAGATGAAGAGAAGTTCAAAGAGACTGTTCATAAGTAAGTTTTTTTTTTTTATCTGGGGTTTGTGAAGAATCATAGTTTGTTGTAATGTATTGAAGTTTGATTTTGTGAAAATTAGGCTGGAACAAGAGTCTGGGTTTTTCTTCAGTATGAAGTATTTTGAGGATGAAGTGCACAGTGGAAACTGGGATGAGGTAGAGAAGTATCTCTCTGGTTTTACCAAAGTTGATGATAATAGATACTCCATGAAGATATTCTTCGAGATTAGGAAGCAGAAGTATCTCGAGGCCTTGGATAAGTAAGAGTCATGTGCGTTTAAAATCCACAAAAAGAAGACTTACTTGTGTTTGTTTGACTGATTCGTTGTGGTGCTTTTATTCTGTAGGCATGATCGTCCAAAGGCTGTTGAAATTTTAGTCAAAGATTTGAGAGTGTTTTCCACTTTTAATGAGGAGCTTTTCAAGGAAATCACTCAGCTCTTGACCTTAGAAAACTTCAGGTAATCCATACAGAGTTTTAACAAGTTTGATTGAGGGTTTAAGCATTGTGCAAAAGAGTTTCTAAGCTGTTTAACTTCAGGGAGAACGAGCAGTTATCCAAGTACGGAGACACAAAGTCAGCCAGATCTATCATGTTGGTGGAACTTAAAAAGTTGATTGAAGCGAACCCGTTATTCCGTGATAAGCTGCAGTTTCCTACCCTTAGAAATTCACGGCTGAGAACGCTGATTAACCAGAGGTATGGATCTTCCTTCCTTGTTCCAGTTACAAATTTTCATTCCCTCAGCTGCTTTAACCCTTAGTTTCTATGTAACTTGCAGCTTAAACTGGCAACATCAGCTTTGTAAAAATCCAAGGCCAAATCCTGATATAAAGACTCTCTTTGTGGATCACTCCTGTCGCTTACCAAACGATGCACGAGCACCATCCCCTGTCAACAACCCGCTGCTTGGATCACTACCAAAAGCCGGAGGATTTCCTCCTTTAGGCGCACATGGGGTAGGTGTATTTCCAGCTGATTTTGGTCCTAGTTCTCTAGTTTACACCTTCACATGGTGTTCTTGACTTTCCTTTTATGTCTCCAGCCATTTCAACCAACACCTTCTCAGGTTCCGACACCCCTTGCTGGTTGGATGTCTAGTTCTTCCTCTGTTCCTCATCCAGCTGTGTCTGGAGGAGCCATAGCTCTAGGTTCTCCATCCATCCAAGGTGTGTGAAACTATCGTGTTTCACATTTTATACTTGCCTTTCTCAGGACCTTTTAAGTCTCACCTGTGATCTATGTAACATTTTCTCCTGTTTTGGTCTTCTTAGCAGCCTTGAAGCACCCGAGAACTCCTCCAAGTAATTCCGCTGTAGACTATCCATCAGGTGATTCGGAACATGTCTCAAAAAGAACAAGACCTATGGGAATCTCTGACGAGGTGACAAAAATCAAAAGAAAAGATATATTTCACTCTACTGGTTTTGTTAGTTTTACACGTATTTCTTCTTTGCTCCTCGAGTGTAGGTGAATCTTGGTGTGAACATGTTACCGATGACATTCCCGGGACAGGCACATGGTCATACCCAAGCCTTCAAAGCACCTGATGACTTGCCTAAGACAGTAGCACGAACTTTGAGCCAAGGCTCATCTCCCATGAGCATGGATTTCCATCCAATCAAACAGACTCTCCTACTAGGTCTGTTTCCTGCTTGTGATAAAAATCATCAGAAATTTTGTAACATCAGAAGTTGTTTCAATTTGCATTGTTTCAGTTGGTACAAATGTTGGGGATATTGGGCTCTGGGAAGTCGGTTCTCGAGAACGTCTAGTTCAAAAGACTTTCAAAGTCTGGGACTTGAGTAAATGTTCAATGCCCTTGCAGGTGCCTTTCTTTCTGAAAATCGACCATAATCTTAAAATCCAGTATTTATTTTAATATTTAGTGAACAAAATTTTCTGGTCCTCAGGCTGCTTTAGTGAAAGAACCTGTCGTTTCTGTCAACCGTGTGATTTGGAGCCCAGATGGTTCTTTATTCGGTAAGATTTGAGATTAGAAATGCTCTGTCAACTGCTTTGGATATTCATATGTGCGTTTTCAACTGCAGGAGTTGCTTATTCGAGACATATTGTACAGCTATACTCTTATCACGGTGGTGAAGATATGAGACAACACCTTGAGGTGTTATATCGTTACTACATTTTTACGAGCGTTTCTTCCATTATCTGTAAATAACAGCAGTTTTTTTTCTTTTCAGATTGATGCTCATGTTGGTGGTGTAAATGACATTGCATTCTCCACTCCAAACAAGCAACTATGTTTTACTACTTGTGGTGATGACAAAACCATCAAGGTTCAGTCTTTTTGACATTCCTTTCAGTAACTCCTTTTTTCCTTTGAAACTCAAAAAGGTATTAATCAGTACGTCAAATTAAGGTCTGGGATGCTGCAACGGGTGTAAAAAGGCATACTTTTGAAGGCCATGAGGCTCCCGTTTACTCTATCTGCCCTCACTACAAAGAAAACATTCAGGTAGGTCGCAACAGTTAAATGATTTCGTTTCAGATTTAGTATGGCCCTGACTTGGTTATCTCTTCTGGTGCATAAGTTCATCTTTTCAACTGCGCTTGACGGGAAAATAAAAGCGTGGCTATATGATAATATGGGTTCTCGGGTTGACTACGAAGCTCCTGGTCGCTGGTGTACAACAATGGCCTACAGTGCTGATGGAACTAGGTAATAAAATGATTTTCACATTTCTAATGTCTTGGTTATGTTTTGTGTCGTCATGATGTTATAACGAACTTAAAGTCTGACTACTCTTTTTGCTCACATCGGTAGGCTATTTTCTTGTGGGACGAGCAAAGATGGGGATTCATACATAGTTGAGTGGAATGAAAGCGAAGGAGCTGTTAAGAGAACTTATCAAGGATTCCACAAGCGTTCTCTTGGTGTCGTTCAGTTCGATACTACTAAAAACCGCTATCTTGCTGCTGGTGATGACTTCTCCATTAAGTTCTGGGATATGGACAATGTCCAGCTGTTGACTGCCATTGATGCTGATGGGGGTCTTCAGGTATGTTAAAACAAATATCTCAATTGGAAACTAAATATTTTATTTATTTAGTTGCAGTCATCATGGCTCTATTAATATCTTAGGCAAGCCCACGGATCCGGTTTAACAAGGAAGGCTCTCTCTTGGCCGTTTCTGCCAATGACAATATGATTAAGGTTATGGCAAACACAGATGGTTTAAGGCTATTGCACACGGTCGACAACTTATCTTCTGAATCCTCCAAGGTGCTGAATTTTCTGCTCTTTGGATCTTCAACAGGCAAATTACGAACCCCCCACTGAAATTTCCTTAACACTAAATTTTCCATTTCACATATGTAGCCTGCAATCAACAACATTGCGGTGGCAGAGAGAGCTGCTGAGAGACCTGCCTCGGTAGTTTCCATCCCTGGAATGGTAGGGAAAGCCAATGTTTTTTTTATCCTTCAATGTTTTCCATCGCTTAGTCTTAGCCCAATCATCATTGATTCCTCTTTTTCCTCTCTAACAGAATGGAGATTCACGGAATATGGCAGATGTGAAGCCAGTGATCACTGAAGAATCAAATGATAAGTCTAAGATATGGAAGCTTACTGAAGTCGGTGAACCCTCTCAGTGCCGCTCCTTGAGACTCCCTGAGAATATGAGAGTCACCAAGGTACCAACGCGAAGACTAGCATAAGCTGTTCTTACATGGCTTTGATTCTAAAGACTCAAAACTTTTGCAGATATCGAGGTTGATCTTCACAAATTCTGGAAATGCGATATTGGCATTGGCATCAAATGCCATCCATCTGCTTTGGAAATGGCAGCGAAATGACCGTAACGCTACTGGAAAGGTACATAACGTCTAAAATTTGCCTTTAGCATCGCAGAAAGAGGCGAAGTAATGAAAACTGTTTATTTTTATAGGCAACGGCTTCGTTACCTCCTCAGCAGTGGCAACCAGCGAGCGGAATCTTAATGACAAACGATGTGACTGAAGCTAATTCAGAGGAAGCTATACCGTGTTTTGCTTTATCCAAGAATGATTCCTATGTGATGTCAGCATCTGGAGGAAAGATCTCTTTATTTAATATGATGACGTTTAAGGTAAGATCCGTACCTCAGGGAGTTGTCTGCGTAATGAACACAAACAACTTTTCATTTTGTGACATTTGATTTATGTTGTTGACTAAGTGCAGACAATGGCTACTTTCATGCCGCCTCCGCCTGCTGCAACGTTTCTGGCTTTTCACCCTCAGGACAACAATATTATTGCAATTGGAATGGATGATAGTACAATACAGATTTACAATGTTCGCGTTGATGAGGTCAAGAGCAAGCTTAAAGGACATTCCAAGAGAATAACCGGCCTAGCCTTCTCCAACGTACTAAACGTTCTGGTTTCGTCTGGAGCAGACGCTCAGGTATTGACTAATCTCATCTAATCAAGAATTCAGATGATCAAGAGGAACAATTATTAAGTCATTGCTATTTATGTAAATGTGCAGCTTTGTGTATGGAACACGGACGGATGGGAGAAGCAGAGGAGCAAGGTTCTGCAAGTTCCACAGGGAAGATCAACGGGTGCTCTTTCAGACACGCGTGTTCAGTTTCATCAAGATCAAGTGCACTTCCTCGTGGTCCATGAAACTCAGCTCGCTATATACGAAACAACCAAGCTTGAATGCATGAAACAGGTTTGTGTAACTACCACTTCTTCTCTCTGTCTCTCCAAGATCTATTTGCATCTGAAACCCTTCCGATTGTTTCAACTTTGTGATCTCAGTGGCCTGTGCGTGAATCATCAGCTCCAATCACTCATGCCACGTTCTCATGTGATAGCCAATTGATATACGCAAGTTTCATGGATGCTACAATATGTGTATTCACCTCTGCAAACCTTCGATTGCGTTCCAGAGTCAATCCCTCTGCGTATCTGCCTGCTTCTCTCAGGTGAGTACAACTGTGAATGAATGAATGAAAACAGAGCAATCTTGATATTTTATTAAGAAAAACAGAGTAAATCTTGAGTCTCCATTATGTGTCTGCAGCAATTCGAACGTCCATCCGCTGGTGATTGCGGCTCATCCGCAAGAATCCAATATGTTTGCTGTGGGTCTCTCAGACGGTGGGGTCCATATATTCGAGCCACTTGAGTCAGAAGGTAAATGGGGAGTGGCTCCACCACCTGAGAACGGCTCATCCAGCGCTTTGGCGTCTACACCTTCCGCATCCGATCAGCCTCAGCGATGATATGAAACAGTACCTGCTCCGGTGAATGTATTAATGTAACATATATCTATAGCAGGGTGAAACAGTTTCCTAATTGGTTGATTCGTTGGCACTTTTGTTTTTGAATAGTGAAATAATTCGCTGTTGCTTGCTTCTTATGGCTTTTAAAGTTTGGATGAATCTCCAATATTAAGGTTTTCTAATTTGGTACTAAATCCCATATCATTTCACAGAAAAACTAGAAGGAAAAAGTTAAACCAGAGAAGTTTTTGATGTAGGCTTATGGGTCTTCTAATACTAATTTATTCTTTACAAATTTTGAAAAAAGGAAACTACATATATGATAACAAATTTTAGGTATTTTATAAGGATTCATATCTGTCGAAATCATTTGTACCATACTCTCAAAACTTTCTTGTAATTGTTTTCATTAATCAGTATTATTGTTAATAAATCACATTTTTTTAGGTTTGAAATCAGGTTTTCAGGTGTAGAATGTTAATGAACCATATAGTCATCCATGTAGACACAAAAGTGTTAGGCCCATTGCTAGTCTGCTCTTTTGGCGGCAACTTAGCTATTTTCCTATGTTCTTTTTGGTTCGTGTTTTCCTTTTATCTGTTAGATTTTGACTTTTCATATGTTTATCTCTATTTAGGAAATTATAGTTATTTTCTAAGAAGGTTTGTGTCGTGGGAAGTTCTATATAAGCTATACACATCATGCTTCTTGTTATTCACTTTTGATTATTATATAAAACAGAGTTTTTTCTTTTGCCTTGTTAAGGATTCGATTAAGTTAATCTTACAAGAAGCAATTCCTAAACAAATTCTCAATCTCTTTAGTTGAACTCTTGATATATTCTCAAAATTTGGAATGATGGAATTAGACGATGATTACGTGGAGTATGTTCCAGTAGCCAAGCTTAGAGCGATGCAAAAGCAGAAGATACTTCAACGGAAGGGAAAGGTGTCAGCCTTTGAGAAGGAGAAGGTCACTGAATCATCCAAACCTAGCTTGCTCGTCCAAGCAACTCAGCTCAAACGCGACGCACCCGAAGTCACCGCCACAGAGCATATCATTTTACAAGAGAAGGAGATGCTGGATCGCTTATCCGATAAGAAGACGCTCATGTCAGTTCGCGAACTAGCCAAAGGCATCACTTACATAGAGCCTATGACAACAGGTTGGGAACCTCTTTCGTACGTTAGGACCATGTCTAGAAAGCAGATGGATTCTATTAGGAAGCAATGGTATGTCACAGTTAGCGGCGAGGAGGTTCCTCCTCCGATCAAGAACTTCGAGGATATGATGTTTGATAGACCTGTTTTGGACATGCTCAAGGAGAAAGGGATAGTGCAGTCGACTCCTATATATAGGTCCAGGGTCTTCCCGTGGCTTTGTCAGGGAGAGATATGATTGAGATTGCTTCCACCGGTTCGGGAAAACGTTGGTTTTTGTGCTTCCGATGATCAGGATCGCTCTCCGGGAGAAGGAGAAGAGGAGGCGTATCAGCCCGGAAGAAGGGCCCATTAGGCTTATTATCTGCCCTTCTAGAGAGCTTGCTAGGCAGACTTATGAAGTTGTTGAACAGTTTGTGGGGCCTTAGTCGAGGCTGGTTACCCGCCTTTGAGGTCGTTGCTTTGCATCGGAGGTGTGGATATGAGATCCCAGTTGGATGTTGTGAAGAGAGGTGTTCACATCGTTGCTGCAACCCCCAGGAAGTTGAAGGATCTGTTCGCCAAGAAAAAGATGAACTTGGATGCTTGTAGGTATCTGACGCTAAACGAGGCAGATAGGTTGGTTGATTTGGGTTTCGAAGATGACATTAGAGAAGTCTTTGACCATTTCAAGTCTCAGCGTCAAACGCTTCTCTTCTCCGCCACAATGCCCGCCAAAATCCAAGTCTTCGCCAGAAGCGCTCTGGTGAAGCCCGTGATGGTCAACGTGGGAAGAGCCGGAGCTGTGAATCTCGACGTCATCCTAGAGGTTGAGTATGTCAAACAAGAAGCAAAGATTGTTTACCTCTTCGAGTGCCTTCAGAAAACCTCTCTGCCGGTTTTGATTTTCTGCGAGAACAAAGCTGATGTTGACGATGTTCACGAGTACTTGTTACTGAAAGGAGTGGAAGCGGTGGCTATCCACGGAGGGAAAGACCAGGAGGACAGAAAATACACCATTTCTTCCTTCAAAGCTGGGGAAAAGACGTCTTGGTGGCGACCGACGTTGCTTCAAAGGGTCTAGATTTCCCTGATGTAAAACATGTGATCAACTACGCCATGCCTGCGGAGATTGAGAACTATGTGCATAGGATAGGAAGAACGGGCAGGTGCGGGAAAACTGGGATAGCTACAACGTTTATAAACAAGAACTAGAGCGAGACCACACTGCTTGATCTGAAACATTTGTTGCAAGAAGCTAAACAGAGGATCCTGCATGTACTTGCCGAGCTGAATGATCCGATGGAGGAAGCAGAGAGCATTGCTAATGCAAGTTGATGCGACCCAAATCAGCAGCTATGTCTCAACGAGGAGCTTGGTCTGGTTTTTGAATGGAAGAAGATCTTTCTTGGTTTGCTTGATGACCACGGTTTTGTTCTTCATCTGGCCTTTCCTGCATTGACACAAAGCTTCCAAGACCAAGGTCATGCACCAATATCAAGAGCATTCAAAGGACCACAAAATTCATCCTTGTTCAAAACGTTTTCAGAATCCTTTTCAAACTGAGAAATTAATTCAAAACTACTTGGATTCTTTGGTTGTAAAATGTTTAATTGCAAAAAAGACTCATCAAGAATTGATTCAGATTGAGAAGAAAATAAGTTCTTATGTTCACAAGATTT
>NC_027753.1:24442673-24470491 GCF_000695525.1 Brassica oleracea var. oleracea | reverse complement strand
TCGGTCATTCTCCAAAGTCACCAACGGTTTCTGGTTTTGACACTTGTTAGCATAATGACCGATCCTATGGCATTTGAAGCACCTGGTAGAATGAGCTTTGCTTGTGGTTTTCACAGCTTTGCTTTTATCAAAAGACAACACATTAGTTTTCAAATCAGAATTTGAAAGAGAAGAAAACTTACATTTTTGTTTTGGTGCAGAAGAAGTGTTGGTGTTTCCCTTCTTTTTGAGTTGCTGAATAGCAAAAATTTTCTTATGCAATATCTTCTCCAAACTGGCATAAGTCTGAAGCTCGTTCCGATCAAGCACATCACAGTTGCTTCTCTTGGCTTTGGTGAATGGACGATCACCATTTCTGACCCTCTTCTCATCTTCATCGAACATGTTTTGCCTCTTCCTTTGGTTTCTTTGTTTCTGCGCAAAATCAAATCCATTAGAAGCAAACTGTTTCTTATCTCTAAAAATCAATTGCTTTTTTCAAACACGATTTTAAAAGGGTAGAAAACATCTTGTTGTGGTTTTGAAGCCTGATTTTCTTTCCTTAGAAGCCCAAACATCCTGAAAACACTTGACAGATGAGTTTGCAAATAAAATCCTCTCACTCTCAAAGTGTTTAGCTCACGATTTTTATGTGATCACTCAGAGTTCTTTTCACTGGTTCAAAGGATGATAGACAGTCAAAATTTAGCAATCAAAACTCAAAACAACTTTTAAGGGTAAAGAGAGAAAGAAAGATGAAGAGATTTTTATGTGGATCCGCCTTAATTGTCCTAAGGTTGGGTTTCTCTTCAGCCAGCATTCTCTTCCACCACTCCCCCTGGATTTCTTTTCAGAAGTGATTCAAGCCAAAACTTTACTCTTTTTTATCTTTTTTTTAAAGGCAATCACAAGGGAGTAAAGGTACAGCCCGGATCTAACAAGAAATAATAAAAGAAATTTGTGAAGAGATGAGAAGAAGAAAAGATGAAATGAAAACAAACCAGCCAAAGTGGCTCTAATACCACTTGAAGAACCCTAGGATAGAAGGATCACTTTAGCTGGGTGTTGGATATGATCCGAGAAGGCAATGACACTTCTGGAACTGAGATGGATTGAAAGGATCGTCAAGAGATGCGGAATGGTTCTTGATATACCCACAATCTAAGACTAACCACCCAAGAAAGAATGAATGTGTTGGCTAACCATCAAACAACACACAAAGATGAATTGGCTGACCACCAAATCAACAAGCCGGTTCACACCAATGAACTAGCTAAAGAACTCTCTCTCTCACTCAGAGAAGAAACGAAAATAAACTCAAAAACATAGATTGATTTTATTCATAAAAGAGTTTACATATTTATACTAGATGTGGTCAAAGAAAGACTTTTGACTAGAAATAAGTGTGTTGTTGAATTCCCCTTGATATGACCACGACTTTGACTCCTTTTGTTGATATTTTTTGATGCAAATGGGCAGAAGACCATCACCAAAGGCCTGGTCGAATTTGGAGTAAAACAAATCCAAATTGAATTTGTTATGAATTTTTCCGTGTGCTAAAAAATGTCCATTTCGCCCAGAAACTAAACCAGCTCCATCTTCAGTGTCACTAAGCTCATTCAGCTCCAAGCTAGTGTCATGTAGCTCACTCAGCTCATCCAAGTAAGTGACACTTAGTCCAGCTCGTCCAAAGTGGATTCTAGCTTGACCATTAGTCTTAACTTGTTGAGTTGGTCGGGAAATAACTCCTTGGACCGTGTCCATGATCCGAACCGGTCGATGCTTGATCTGAGTTAAAAAAAGAGAGTAAAGTTTTGGCTTGAATCACTTCTGAAGAGAAATCCAGGGGGAGTGGTGGAATAGAAACCATGCTGGTTGAAGAGAAACTCAGCCTTAGGACAATTAAGGCGGATCCATACAAAAAAAAATCTCTTCATCTTTCTTTCTCTCTTTACTCTTAAAAGTTGTTTTGGGTTTTGATTGCTGAATTTTGACTGCCTATCATCCTTTGAACCAGTGAAAAGAACTCTGAGTGATCACCTAAAAATCGTGAGCTAAACACTTTGAGAGTGTGAGGATTTTATTTGCTAACTCGTTTGTTAAGAGTTTTGAGGATGTTTGGACTTCTAAGGAAAGTAAATCAGGCTTCAAAACCACAACAAGATGTTTTCTATCCTTTTAAAACCGTGTCTGAAAAAAGCAATTGATTTTTAGAGATAAGAAACAGTTTGCTTCTAATGGATTTGATTTTGCGCAGAAACAAAGAAACCAAAGGAAGAGGCAAAACATGTTCGATGAAGATGAGAAGAGGGTCAAAAATGGTGATCGTCCATTCACCAAAGCCAAGAGAAGCAATTGTGATGTGCTTGATCGGAACGAGCTTCAGACTTATGCCAGTTTGGAGAAGATATTGCATAAGAAAATTTTTGCTATTCAGCAACTCAAAAAGAAGGGAAACACCAACACTTCTTCTGCACCAAAACAACAATGTAAGTTTTCTTCTCTTTCAAATTCCGATTTGAAAACTAATGTGTTGTCTTTTGATAAAAACAAAGCTGTGAAAACCACAAGCAAAGCTCATTCTACCAGGTGCTTCAAATGTCATAGGATTGGTCATTATGCTAACAAGTGCCAAAACCAGAAACCGTTGGTGACTTTGGAGAATGACAGAGTTGAAACCGAGCCAGAAAAAGAAGAATTTTCAGACCCATTGCCACTTTTCGATGACTACACACATGAGCCAACGGCAGGTTTAACATCTTGTGAACATAAGAACTTATTTTCTTCTCAATCTGAATCAATTCTTGATGAGTCTTGTTTGCAATTAAACATTTTACAACCAGAGAATCCAAATAATTTTGAATTAATTTCTCAGTTTAAAAAGGATTCTGAAAATATTTTGAATAAGGATGAATTTTGTGATCCTTTGAATGCTCTTGATATTAGTGCATATGACATTGTCTTGGAAGCTTTGTGTTAATGCAGGAAGGGCCAGATGAAGAACAAAACCGTGGTCATCAAACAAACCAAGAAAGATGTTCTTCCTTTCAAAAACCAGACCAAGCTCCTCGTTGAAACATAGCTGCTGATTTGGTTCTTTAGTTTTGGATCAGTTTTGTTAAATCTTTTTTTTTAGTTCGTTACATCAAGTCCAAACAGACATAAGAGTTTGTCAAAGTCAACGATAGGGACGGTTTCAAGACGTTCCAATGATAGGGAAGACGTGGCAGAAAGAGCTGAAATTGGGTACCGTGAACTCTGATAATAATATTGACCGCCTATCAACCAATAGAAACGAATATCAATAATAATAAATTAAATACAATCATCATCGTCATCCTCTGGCAGAACTTAAATGCGTAAACGGATAAAAAAGGTGAACTCTCCAACAAGATCTCTGACTCTGATTCATCTTTTCTATAAATCCTCAATCTACTTAATTATTTCTTTATTCAATCTTCTTCTAGAGAGAGAGAGAAAAAAACATTGATTCAAGAAGCTAAAGAACACAAACGAAGATGGCAGGGGAGAAAGGTTTTATTGGATCAATAGATCAGGGAACAACAAGCACCAGATTCATCATCTACGACCATGATGCTCGTGCCGTTGCCTCTCATCAAGTTGAGTTTACTCAGTTCTATCCCGAAGCTGGGTAATCTCTCTCACACTTCTTGTTGACTTTTTATGGTCGATGATCCCGATATTGTCTTATTATTGTATATACTACTAGCCGATCTTGTCCGAAAGTATATTTTGCGTTTTTCATAATTACAAATTTTGAGATTTCTTAACGACCTGTAATATATTTTCATTTCCAAAATTCAATGGCGAATAGGTTTCGTATCTGTGATCTCTGTTTAGTGGATTTAATTCATATATTGTCACGTCCAGTACTGGTCACGTCTCTTGAGTTTTTTTGACATTGGATATTATGTTTGTGAATGAAGATGGGTGGAACATGATCCAATGGAGATATTGGAAAGTGTGAAAGTGTGCATCGCCAAGGCTCTTGACAAAGCCACAGCTGATGGTCACAACGTCGACGGTGGCTTGAAGGCCATTGGACTTACGGATCAGAGAGAGACCACCATTGTCTGGAGCAAATCCACTGGCCTTCCTCTCCACAAAGCTATTGTCTGGATGGATGCTCGCACGAGTTCCATCTGCAGGTACATTTACATAATAATCACTATTTACGGTTTGTTCTGTTTTCTAACGAGACATTTTGTTGATGATCTTGACAGGAGACTAGAGAAGGAACTCTCTGGTGGAAGATCCCATTTTGTGGAGACTTGCGGCTTGCCTATAAGCACTTACTTCTCTGCCATGAAGCTTCTCTGGCTGATGGAGAATGTGGATGCGGTCAAGGACGCTATCAAGAAAGGAGATGCCATCTTTGGCACAATCGACACGTGGCTTATCTGGAACATGACCGGTGGTATCAACGGCGGGCTCCACGTCACCGACGTCACCAACGCTTCTCGCACCATGCTCATGAACCTCAAGACCTTGAGCTGGGACGAGGAAACCATCAAGACCCTTGGCATCCCCGCTGAGATCTTGCCGAAGATCGTGAGTAACTCGGAGGTCATTGGAGAAATCTGCAAAGGCTGGCCCATTCCTGGAATCAAGATCGCCGGATGTCTCGGCGACCAGCACGCGGCGATGCTGGGACAAGCTTGCAAGAAAGGTGAGGCCAAGAGCACTTACGGCACTGGCGCTTTCATTCTTCTCAACACAGGAGAAGTCCCCATCAAGTCAGGACATGGGCTTTTGACCACTCTGTCTTACAAGCTTGGGCCTCAAGCAAAGACAAACTATGCCCTCGAGGGTTCCATTGCTATAGCGGGAGCTGCTGTTCAGTGGCTAAGAGACAGCCTCGGGATTATCAAGAGCGCTAGCGAGATTGAAGAGTTAGCGGCTATGGTGGAATCGACGGGGGGAGTGTACTTTGTTCCGGCGTTCAACGGTTTGTTTGCGCCTTGGTGGAGAGAAGACGCTCGCGGTGTATGCATAGGGATCACGAGGTTCACTAACAAGTCTCACATAGCGAGGGCTGTGCTGGAGAGCATGTGTTTCCAAGTGAAGGATGTGTTGGACTCTATGAACAAAGACGCTGGTGAGAAGGGATCTCTAGATAACGGCCAAGGGGAGTTTTTACTGAGGGTTGATGGTGGTGCCACGGCCAACAACCTTCTCATGCAGATTCAGGTAATTAATAATGATCTTTGATGATGTTGATTGTAGTTTATGATTTGAACATGTTTTTCAAATTTGTGTGTCTGGAAACATTGGTAGGCTGATTTGATGGGAACTCCGGTGGTGAGGCCTGTGGACATAGAGACAACTGCACTAGGGGCAGCCTATGCAGCTGGTCTGGCTGTTGGATTCTGGAAAGAAGAAGACATATTTGAGTCTGGAGAGAAGTCAAAGAACTCCAAAGTTTTCAGACCAACCATGGAAGAAGAAACCAGGAAGAAGAAAGTGGAGTCATGGTGCAAAGCGGTCGAGAGAACATTCGATCTTGCTGATCTCTCTATCTAAACTTGAATTGGATTCTTTCCACCATATTGTCCTTTCTTACAGATTAAATTCTTATGTGCCACAGGTGGGCTGTGTCGTTAATTCACATTATGTTTCAAGATAATATTTGTATGTTGGTTAATCCACTGTCCTTAATGAATGGTTAATATAATAGTACTATATGCTGAGTTCTGTTGAAAGTAACATTGCATCAGAATAAGATTTACTTATTATTGTGTTCTATCTTTTTGTCACGTTATGTTTAGTTTCAATTCTCTCCTCTGGCGATAGTCTTGTGAAAATGGTGAAGTGGTTACACAAATCACACAGTTTAGCCTTTCGCTTAATGAGACAGTAACAAAACAGGACTAGAGGCATAAAAATACCCCAACAAGACAACAATTTAATATCTTCAGACATGTAGGAACACTAGAAAGACTTACAAACCAGAAAACGGCAAATCCTTACGGACAAAAGCATCAACAAGGTGGGAAACAACCAACCTTGGTGCCAAAAAAATAATATAATAAACACAAAGTTTCTGGCCAGAACCATGTCATATGTATCACCAAGGGGATCAAAATAGGTGGTTTCATCTCTTCTTCTCACCAAAGGTGTTCAGTTGCTTTCCTTAAAGAATGGCGCCAAGATAGATTGGTGTTAGACACATTGAAAACAGCTAGAGAATTGAGCCCATGGGGATAGGGCCATACAAGTTCCTCACTCACTGCCTTCTATCCCAAAATGATAAATTACTAAGACACTGTGTTATGGACTCATTCCATGTGTTGTAAGCAATAACACTGATGATCTTCTTGTTTGTGATGTGTACTTCCAGAAAGCTCTTTGTTTCTAACATCGAGAATAATCAAGTTTTCGAACAATGTTTGCAGAAGAGGACCCGTCAGAAAATTGGTCACTAACAATATTTGAGAAGTTTGAAGATATGTTACATGATAACTTATTTCTAGAGAGGTCCATAAGATTCAGACTTGGTCTCTGGTGATGTCATGTGAATTGCTAAAAACATGTGACCTGTATAGCTAATCCAATAGCAAAAATTTCGTAAAGTGACTAAAATAGGCTACCATAAGAAAAGAATGTTTTCGAAAAAAATTTGACTTGTAAATAGATTTTAGAAACTAAAATAGGTATCATGAGCAATCGCAATAATCAGGTTTATTGATATTTCTAGCAAGCAATTGTGTCTATCCCTACCTATGCAGATTATAATATTAAGCATTCCATGTGCTTATGTGTGTTTTCTTCACCTTTTGTCTTACATATCAATTCATCAACCACGTCTAAGTTATAATTTGCAATAGACACCTTTGTGTATGCGATCTGAGCTATTAGACTAGTGTATTGGTTGGTCTGAGATATTAGACTAGTGGGATAATGTGGAAATATTAATTAATTTGCTTACCAAGTCAAAAAAGGACCGGCCATATCTCATTATCACAAATTAATCTATGATGTTCTCACTTCGCAGGGGAATTGGCAACAATTCTAATAGAGTAGTGTATCGGTTGGTCTTTGGGGTTGACTTTTAACGTTGTAACCATCTAGAAGAAGTTTGAATCCGTGTTCGAGTCATATAATATTAGTAAATTATTACCAACTAAAAGATTAACTATTTTGGTCAACTTAATAACTAAAATATCTAGACGTGCAAAGTCAAAATGTTGGAAAAAATGTGGAAAATCACAAAGAAGACGGCCTTCTTTAAATAATTGGGTTAGTAGGCAGACAATGTCTCTTAAGACAAGAACAAAACAGCTTCTCTTCTATTCCTCCAAAAGGTTTCAACTTCATACATCATCTCCACCGCCATGAGCCACCAGAACCACCACCAGTTGCCAAACTATGCCACGGCCCGAAACACCATGTTCGTTCAAGCAGATCCCTCAAATTTCCGCAACATCGTCCAAAAACTCACCGGAGCACCACCGGAACTCTCTGCCGTCTCCGCGGCACAACGGAAGCTTCCTTTAACTCCAAAGAAACCAGCATTCAAGCTCCACGAACGCCGTCAAACATCCAAGAAAATGGAGCTGAAGATCAACAACACCACCGACGACTCTTTAAGCCATTTCAACAGAGGATTCCTCGTCTCTCCCGTCTCTCACCTGGACCCATTCTGGATGCGCGTGAGCCCACATTCAGCTCATGAATATCCCCACGCGTCGCCAGACAATAAAGAGCAAAAGGCCATAGCCGAGAAAGGGTTCTACTTCCTTCCGAGTCCGAGAAGCGGCGACGAGCCAGCACCTGAGCTTTTGCCGTTGTTTCCTCTACGTTCTCTTAACGCCACTAATCAACGGACTGAAGAGGATTACCGCAACTCTTAATCGTATAATTTGAGTCCACTATTAGGCTATTTTGTTAGGGTAATATCCGTTTTGGATTTTAATTAACCTCAAGACTTGTTTCTACTATCCTTCATTAACCTTTTTGAAGGGTCAACTGCTCCAACGTGTGTACTCCACTTCCATTAGAATATAAATCCTTAAGTATCTTTTTATAATTTTCCATACGCGTCAATTACTTTACTTTAGTCAAGGAAGACATCATTTCCCAAGTACATTGTTTGATCTAAAAAGCCCTCATTGCTTAATACGTGGGATCCAAAAACACACGATACGTAGTTTTGAAAACCGAACATTCACTAATTACATTATTTACTGTCTAAATATTTTTCTAGCTTAAAAACCAGTCAGGTCCAGCCCGTATAATTTAAAGGCTGGAAGCAAAATTAAAAATTTGGGCCTATTATTAATTGACTAAAAGAAATTGTGGCTGGAAAGATTTGAACACCCCACCTAATACACACTAAAACACATTGTAAACCATCCGAACTATCGAAAATATTAGTAATCTTGGGCCGAAAATTTAAATCATTTAAATAGGGCCGGAAGCATGTGCTTCTCGTCACTGAAACCAGTCGATGCATGTATGAGATAGATGAAAAGATAGCCTATATCTCGGGGTGGTGGGGGAATAGGCTGTATAGACTAATAGACTTGCATATGAAATTTTATAATAGATGCAAAAACGTGTAGAATTTTTGGTTAAGGAAGAAAGTCAAGAAGAAGAACTCTTTTAGTGATGGGGTACAACACAGTGGTCCATTAACTTATTTTCATTTTGAGTGTCTTTGTGAGTCATAAAGCTGCCAGTCGTTGGATTTAACGACAAGGGTGTGATGCATAATGAATCGGCGTCTATATCCTCTGCAGATCCAACGGCTACGATTCAGTTCTCCTGCTAAAATAGTAAAATTGAATACTAAATAATAGATGTTTACTTGTAACAGAGGGTGTCTCCTGCAGCTGTTTAATCCAGATTTGCAAATCTCTTTGTTCTGATTAAACCAAGTGTCCTCTCTCCTAAGCCCAATCAAGTTCAAGAGAGCATCAATATTTTGTTAACGCTAATTATATTCACAATATCCAAATGACGTATTTGATGAAATTGTTTAACGCTCTTGTCATCTAATCACATTCAGATAATCAATTTCTCCAACAATTTTTTTGCTGTTGCTTGCGTATATCTACATGATTCACATACAATTTGCTTTCTCGCGTCATATAAATTAATCTCACCACCTCAATTATACAAAGCAAGCAAAGAGATGAAACTAAACGGCAAAACAGTAAAAACGTGAACGGCAGAGTCAAAGCAAAAAGTAAGATGGTAAAAAAATAAAAAACGTGAACGGCAGGATTCGAACCTGCGCGGGCAGAGCCCACATGATTTCTAGTCATGCCCGATAACCACTCCGGCACGTCCACTTTTGGTATAAATCAAGAATGTGTAAAGTACAATTTATACACACAAAATTTATGTGATTGACACTTCTCTCTCGATCAGACGATCAGGTGCGTTAAGGTTCGTCGCTTTCTGAAGCCAGTGACAGTCTTCTCCTACTTCGTAACCTGTATGTTCGTAATTAAAAAAAAAAAAAAAAAAAACTGTATGTCAATGGATATGTTAGATTTAGCTTTTGATGGACTTAAGAAGAGGCTGTCTTCTGTCAAGGAAAATATGTCTCAAAAGCGAAATCATCCAAGCACAGAGCACAAGAATAGAGAAGTGAACATTCGGCAAATGTCACCACTTGAGCCAAGTTCCAAGTACTGTACCACAGTCCACAGAGTTCTCTTAACTTATGGTCTGTGTGCCCCTCGATGGAGTTATTAGTACATATTTTTGAGTTGAGCTGTCATGTTACTCTACAAGCATGATTTTGTGATTGAGTTGAAGAGGAAGTTGTTTTTCTTTTTTTTTTTGTGATGCCGGGCTTTGTTAATCCTGAGAGAATCTAATGAAACATTCGCCTCAGACGGAGTCTTCTTCTAACAGAGAAAACAGAGTGAAGAAGAACCATCGGGAAGGGGCCTCTGGATATGAGACCGTTGAAGTGACTGATGAAGAGATTGAAAACGTTTCTGTGTTTGCTTAGACATGAAGAGCACATGACGCTGCCTTATTCGGTTTGAGTAGAATGTTGCCAAGTGAAATTGACCAGGCCTGCTCGGTTTGAGTAAATTAAAATGTGTATGGGCTGGTTTGGTTACGGTTTAGTTTTTTACTTTTGTCTATGAATTGAATTGATCGGTTTATACAAAATTTTGATACAGGTAACCGGTTTGGTTGACTCTCGGAAACTTCTCAACCGGTCAAAGACATCTTAATTGATGTCAACCGGAATAGACTAATCTAAACCGGAAACGCCGGACCGATTTGGTTAGGAGAAAGAAGACGGAACCTAATTTTTATACCCTTCATGGGGTGTTTGTTTATTTGTTCATCTTTGGTTCCGCGGTAGGGTTGAAGGAAGCGGGGTAGTACGCCACCTCTCTCTATCTCTTTCTCTTGTGAAGAAGAAGATCTCTCTTCTCCTTTCTTCTTCTTCCTCTTCTTCGTGAGCTCTTTCCGTTGCGCAGGAGAATGGGGGCTTCGCTTCCTCCAAAAGAGGCCAACCTCTTCAAGCTCATCGTCGTATGTTCCGATTCACTCACTCTCTCTCTTTGTCTCACTGTTTTTTTTCTTTCTTCTTTCGGTGTATTTGATTTGATGATTCTAGCTTGGCTTCCTTTTCCCTTCTATTGTGTTAAACCCTAATTTAAGTTAACCAGGTCAATGTGTTGGGTCAGGTCAATACACATTCTTTGGCCATATGACAAGTAGTGGAGTTTTGGTATCTTAATATGTATCATTTGATGTATCAAACTCTTAGTTCCAATCCTCTATTGCTAGGATCTTTGACACGGGCTCAGATTTAAGCTTTGACAATATATTATATATATAGCTTCTCTTCTACTCTTTTTCTAATTTCATATGTTATATGCATCATCCAGTGTTTATATGATTATGCTCCCACACTTTCTAGGCAAACTAGTTAATAATCATCTTCCTCAAGTCTACTTTAGCATTGGGTTTTTGTTTTTGTTGAAGCCACCTTTGGAATACTTCATATTCTTTTTTATGTATTTTTCGTGTGAATTTAATCTGAGTGGTTTTATAATGCAGAAATCTTATGAGACGAAGCAGTACAAGAAGGGACTGAAGGCAGCTGATGCCATATTGAAGAAGTTTCCTTCTCATGGGGGTGAGACTTTTCTTTTATCATTACTCCCCAACCTTCCTTCCTTCCTTCTGTTGTTTTGGTTTTTTTTTATGTCACTATATTATTGCTATCTCCATTGTATACAACTTGTTGATCTAAAAGGTGCTTGGGTGTCCTGTCCGTAGTTTAAGATTCGACCACCGTTCGCAAATTCATTTCATTTTCTTTGTTCCTAATGATGCAAAAATCAAATAAACTAATTTCTTAGTATGGGGTTATACTCTATGATCAAAAGAGATGATTGGTATTGTTTGTTTTTGTTAGTTGAGATCTGTTCTGTTTTGCGTTAAGTTCCTGCTTCTACTGAGTTGTTCTTTCTCGACTGCTTTATTTGTCTGCTTCTTTTAGTTATGCTTTTCCTTCTTTTTAAGACTTGTTTCTTTTATTCTTTGTGATTTCCAGAGACTTTATCGATGAAAGGATTGACCCTAAATTGTATGGACCGCAAAACTGAAGCATACGAGCTTGTTCGCCTTGGAGTCAAGGTTCGTTTCTGACTTGGATAATCATAATATCAATCCTTAGTTCGTAGACATAGTGTAATTTTTCAGGGTGATTCAGGATTTTAATGTTTTTTCATGCAGAATGACATCAAGAGCCATGTTTGCTGGCATGTGTTTGGTCTCCTGTACCGGTCCGACAGAGAGTATAGAGAGGCCATCAAATGCTACCGAAATGCTCTTAGAATCGATCCTGAGAACCTTGAAATACTCAGAGACCTCTCACTCTTGCAGGTAACTATGTTAAAAACATGTTAAAAACAGATTTGAGGAGACTTTATTAGATGGCAATTAATGTTAATCTCTCTCTTTCTTGATGCTTTCAACAATTTATCTTACTGTATCTTTCTTATCCCTAGGCACAAATGCGGGACTTATCTGGTTTTGTGGAGACCAGGCAGCAGCTTTTGACTTTAAAGCCTAATCATCGAATGAACTGGATTGGCTTTGCAGTCTCCCAGCATTTGAACGCAAAGTATGTTCTGTTCCTTGAAGCCTCAACTCTAAATAAGTTGCTTTACTTTTTCTCATTTGAATGGAATGCTAGTTTTTCTTCTTTGGACTATTCGCTAGCTAACTTGGTGATGCGCTGGTGTATATATATGAATTGCAATTGTAGTCTTAGACATGTTAAGGATCAAGTAGTGTAGTGTACACCTTTGCTGGGATGTTTCATACATCAGACTTATAGGAAATAATAAACCAATGAATAACATCCAGTAGAATTCTATGCCTGTCCAATCAGCTTAATGATTTTTATATCTTTTGACAATAGCTCACCTTGATCTCTCTAACATGTTTTGTTTCAAACCAGTGCTTCTAAAGCTGTTGAGATTTTGGAAGCGTTTGAAGGCACCCTAGAGGATGATTACCCTCCTGAGAACGAGCTATGTGAACACACTGAAATGATTTTATACAAGGTATCAAGCCAAATTTTTTATCTTAAGTGTCATACCTTTACTGTATCCCTGTAGTTTTTTCCCCTGGAAAACCATGATAGGCGTTAACATATCCATGTAGCTTCCGAGTTCTGATATTCAATTGGCACTAGCACAGCTTTGATATACATATAGCTGCAGGAAATTTCAACTGTTTTTTTTTTCTTCCAGGTTTCCTTGCTTGAGGAGATCGGCGCCTTTGACAAAGCTCTTGATGAGTTGCGCAAGAAAGAGCCAAAAATAGCAAGTTCTTGAAGCTGATTGTATTATTTATGTGGATAATAGGTCACACGCACATAGTAGATTTTACATTCCTCGTGGTTGTTTGTAGGTTGATAAGCTGTCTTACAAAGAACTAGAGGTATCTCTCTTGTCGAAGCTTGGTCGCCCAGCAGAAGCCGATAAACTCTACAGGGTTCTGCTTTCCATGAACCCTGACAATTACAGGTTTTTTTTCTTTGCACTTCTAATTCATTATTTGTTTTTTGCTTAGAAGTTGACTAATTTTTTCCTATGACATTCTCAAAGGCTTCTATATATTTTTGGGTACTGTCAATTCATGTCAACAAGTAAATAGTGCATTCCTGTACTTTTCAGATATTATGAAGGCCTCCAAAAATGTTTTGGTTTGTATTCGGAAAGTGGACAATATTCGTCTGACAAGATTGAGAAGTTAAATGCCTTGTATCAGTCTCTAAGCGAGCAGTACACTAGGTCATCCGCTGTTAAGGTGAGAAATGGCAGTCAGTGCCCGTTGTGAAATACATTTTTTAAATATCCTTCCACATTATAGGGAACAACCGGTTGCCAATATGTTTCTCTCTGATATTTTCGGGACACAGGTATTAAGTTATTTTCTCTTTCCCCATTTTCAGAGGATACCATTGGATTTTCTGCAAGATGAAAGCTTTAAGGAGGCTGTGGCGAAGTACATTAAACCTCTACTGACAAAGGTATATTTTTTTACCCTCGAGTCGCTTTGTTTCCACAATGTTCAAATAGAATATGTTTCTTATATATCTTTGATGCTTGTCTCAGGGTGTTCCTTCATTATTTTCTGATCTCTCTTCTCTGTATGATCACCCTCGCAAGGTTAGTTTCTCTGCTTTGTCGCAAAATTCATTGTATCTGGCTTCACTTTATTTTACGATAAATGGTTCTATATGTATTTTGTTGTCTAGCCTGATATATTGGAGCAAGTAGTTGTTGAGATGGAGCATTCAATTAGGACTACTGGAAGTTACCCTGGAAGGTACTAACTGAATTAACGTCTTCTATAATATGTTATCAGATTTAGTGATATGATCATTCATATGTTGTGATTAATGGTGCAGTGGTGTGAAAGAGCCCCCGTCAACTCTATTGTGGACATTGTTTTTCTTGGCCCAGGTTCACTTTTGCTATCTATCTTCCTTCTCTCTATAGTTAATAGCTTTTCGGTTGAATTTTGTGTATCTTATCATGATACATTCTTTTCATTATACAGCATTATGACAAGCGTGGTCAATATGATGTCGCCCTTGGTAAAATTGACGAGGCAATTGCTCATACGCCGACAGTTATTGATCTGTACTCTGTCAAGGTATATTTGTTTATTGTGTGTTAACATAACTTGTTGTAATTTGTGCACACCGTGTATCAAGTTATCACTTTGTTTGTGGACTCTTGTATCTTCTTCTTAACCATTTTCTGGTTTCTCTCTACAGAGCCGAATAATGAAACATGCAGGAGACTTGACTGCCGCTGCCGCACTTGCCGATGAAGCTAGATGCATGGACTTAGCAGATCGCTATATAAACAGTGAATGCGTTAAGCGTATGCTGCAAGCGGATCAGGTTTACATCTCGTTTTTGTTCATATTATATTTCTTTTGGGCAGTGTCCTTGGAGGTTAGGCCTCAACACAATTTCTTCGTACTGTGAATAATCTCGTGAAGGTGACCTTGGCTGAGAAAACTGCTGTTTTGTTTACAAAAGAGGGGGATCAGATCAACAATCTTCATGACATGCAGTGCATGTGGTACGTCTCTATAGAAAGCTGTGTAGTTTTGCTTATGTAAATTTGACATTCGGATGCATTTCTAATGGCTGTCTTTTGATCTCATTTCGTGAAAAAGGTATGATCTTGCGTCTGGAGATAGCTACTTCCGTCAGGGTGATCTTGGGCGTGCCCTGAAGAGGTTTTTGGCTGTGGAGAAGCACTACACTGACATTTCTGAAGATCAGTTTGATTTCCACTCGTACTGTCTAAGAAAAATGACTTTGCGTTCATATGTTGACATGCTGAAGTTCCAAGACCGATTACACTCATTCCCATATTTCCACAAAGCAGCAATCAGAGCTATCAGGTAAACTCTACGTTGCACAAATGGAATCCAACTAAAGTATCTACTGTATATAATCCATTAACGTTTACCTCTCGGCTCGATATTCAGGTGCTATCTGAAATTGCATGATTCTCCCAAATCAACTGCTGAAGAAGATGGAATGTCAAAGATGGCTCCTGCTCAGAAGAAGAAAATGAAGAAGCAGAAAAAGGCAGAAGAACGAGCAAAGAAAGTAAGTATTTTCAGTGTTTTGTCGACTGCATTGACACTTAGGTGGCTTCAGAGTGGTCTTCTTCGTTTCAGGAAGCTGAGAGTAAGAGTGAAGAATCAACTGCCAGTGGTGTCTCTAAGTCTGGCAAAAAAAATGTGAAGCCTGTAGATCCAGATCCTCATGGGCAAAAGTTAATTCAGGTTGTTGTTTGCTTCATTCGTAAGATGTATTGTTGCTTCATTAGAGGCTTACTTGAAAACTAAATCTGGACAGGTGGAAGAGCCAATGGCAGAGGCTTCAAAGTACTTGAGACTTCTCCAGAAGCATTCACCTAATTCTTTGGAGACTCATCTAGTCTCTTTTGAGGTTAACATGAGAAAACAAAAGTTTCTGCTTGCTTTCCAGGTAACTATTTTTCAAGCTCATGATTGTATAGTAGCCTTGGTCCAAGTAATCTTAAGGACTTTGCTGTCTCATTTTTCAGGCTGTCAAGCAAATGCTTAAATTGGATGCGGAGAACCCTGATTCACATCGTTCCCTGGTATGATGAAATCTGTGCTACTTGTGGTGTTCTAAAGAGGGCTTAATCATGCTAAGGAGAGGATGGATAATAATGTTTTTATTTCGATGGCAGATTAAATTCTTTCTCAAGACAGAATCGACAAGTGCTCCAACGACCGAAGCTGAGAAACTTCGTTGGAGTGTACTTGAGGCTGAGCGCCCATCAATCAGGTGACTACTCAAACTATTATCCATTCTTACTGTTTGTTTTTGTATATCAGTTGTGAAAATGTCCTTTCGTTTGCGTTCTAGTCAATTGCAGAATAAATCGCTAGTGGAGGTAAACGAAGACTTTCTTGGTAGACACAAAGGTGCGTATCAAATTGATTACTCGGTACCCTCGCTGAGATATTGCAGTGTCTGATAAAACAAAAATGTTAAACGTTTGCATTTCAATTCCGCAGATTCTTTGGTGCACAGAGCTGCGTACGCCGAAATGCTGTACCTGTTAGATCCGAGCAAGAAAACCGAGGCTATCAAAATAATTGAAGACTCAACCAGTAAAGTGGTTCAAACGTAATGCTCCTCCAAACACATTACCTTATGGTTTCTTGCTCTCTTTGTTATCTGTTTTGTTTTTTATGTTAAACATCGGTTGTCCTTGTGCAGAAATGGAGCTCAAATAGAGTGGAAACTCAAAGACTGTATAGCAGTTCATAAGCTTCTAGACACAGTTCTCCTTGACTCAGAAGCTGCCTCCAGTAAGCATTATATATCTTCACTATGATGTTGCCATAAACTAGTTACTATTATGACTGTCTGCGGCTGCATTTTGATTTATTACGTTTGGTTGGTCTGATGATATTAAGTCCTTAGAATTTAGAAGTATTAAGCCTGTTTTGGGTACAATTGCAGGATGGAAATCACGCTGCGCCGAGTATTTTCCCTGTTCTACTTACTTTGAAGGCAAGCGCAGCTCTGTGATGCCTGATTCGGTTTACAACTCGTCTCGCAAGAGCAATGAGAATGGCGACACACCAAACCATCCAATGGGTCAGACTGAATTGGGCGATGGACAAGTCGAAGCATTCAAGAGCCTCTCCGTCTCAACCTGAAGAAGCTCCTTTTTAATCAAAAGACGGACGTTCCCTAGTTGCAGACATGGATCAAACTTGAGATTTTAGTGAATCTTTGGCAGAGGTGTGTGGATCAAAAGATGCCAAATGTGTATAATTGTTTTTCTATATAAAGGCTGGGTTTCAAGTTTGATGAACAATGACAGAAAGCAAAGGGTCTTTTGTCTCTTTTTCCTTTTTACTTCCCTCACGACACTTTACGAGGATGTTTCGAGCTTTTCTTTTTGATGTTGTACCCTTTTAGCTCCTTTATTTTCCCATTACATTACCTGTTTTATGTATACTTGTTGACCTTCTTTGGGAAAATTTTGATTTGAAGAACCTTTTCTTGTGTGGTGTTTCATCTTTTCTTCGTCAATGCTGTTGTGCTATCTAACGTTCTCTCAAATGCTAATACATCGCAGTACCACCATTTGGAAATTTATTGATTTGTAAAGTTTACAGACTGCTCTTAAAGGAATAAAAACTATCTCAACTATACAACCGACCACAGTTTAAAAAATAAAATAAAATAAATAACTATATTTTCCAAAGAAATACATATTTGAAGCATTGTAACAAATAGAGCATATCAAAAGATACAATGAATAAAAAAAGAGCGTGATGTAGTGTGTTACTCTACAAAGAGAAATAGTACATTATAAGGCATAGGAGGAAGAACATGTCACTAGGTTGCGAGTATTGGGTTCCTTTCTTCATCGATATCTATAGCAAGGACACGCTCTGGTTCCGACCCGCTTGGTCCTTCCTCGTAGAGTGTCGGAAGATAGGCTTTATATGCCGGCAAATACCTCGACACAAAGTCATTCACCTATAGCAACAACACACACATTTCAACATTCATTAGTTCCATGTGTATATATATAAAGCACAAGAGTACTAGTTATTTTAACTGTTTTAAGAATTGTCAAAAAATACCTCATCATCTGACATCCCGGCTTTGCCAGCCTGCCTCATTGCTATTTCCGCCTGAAGACGCCATCGGTATACATAACTTGGGTCCTTAATTTTGATGACCACCCATGCATCGATGTACTTGTCCCATGCCTCGTAATACGCTTCAAGGTTCTTATTCACTATCTCCAGCTATAGATAGAAAACAAAGTTTTTCATTATTAGAATGTAATACTATAGAGAGATACTGGTTAATATTAAGGGAGTTGAGAATACCTGAGGATCCACAGCTTTAACGACTTCAGCAGGAAGAGGTTTGAAACCAAGCATCCATCCCTCAAAGAGAATCACCTGAACCAAACAAAATATTATTAGTGTTCTTGTTTCATTTTTGACTTTGAACAGAAACAACACTTGAAGAAGATAGAAATATATACCTTTAGAGGTCCTTCAACTTCAGGCCATGTTGTTGGATCGGCTCTGTCACCCCTCCCGCTATACGCAGACTGCAGCCAAAATAGAAATATCTCAACAAGTTAAGACCTGTGCATCCTCTGTTTATGATACAAATTGGTAAGGTAGAGAAGGTAAAATCAAGCTGTTACTCTCACCTTATCGTAGCGAGGAACTTTCATCTTCATGCCTGTCAATAACCACCAAAAAATTAAACTCACAAGGTAAATAAAGATTAATAACAGCTAAAGAATAAAGCTTCTCTCGTTGAAACTAACCTTCCTTGGTAAGTTTAGTCAGGGCTTCAATTGTTTCGACAGAGAATGGAAGATCATGGCTTCCTGCATTCCCACGATACTGTATACACAACATTTGTGATACAAAATCAAGATATTTTTCAAACTAAAGAAGAAAAGAGAAAATGTTGAGAATATGAAGATGAGTATACCTCAAGGAGTGCATTTCCTGGATTCTCTTCTCTCAGCTTAGCCTGGCCTTCTGCAGTCAAGTAAAAATCGTCTATAGATATTGTCGCCGACTTCCTGCAATATTTACTTGTGTTAGTATTAAGAATCACTAGGGGCTTAGATGAAGCAAACTGCTGCAGTATGTAATCAATGTACATTTTTGTGGTTTTGAAAAGATAATCAAGTGCAAACACTAGTGTAGTCTTGCCACATCCTTGTGGTGCGCTGAATCCAATCTGCATTTATTCCAATCACATCTAATCAGATCAATTCACCCCATCATTAATTTAGGAACAATAACCAAAAACAATAACAATTGGTACCACTAGGGGAGGCACATCATCTCCATCATTAAACTTGGAGCTATGCAGAGAAATCTGGTCTTGGCACCAAACAAAGACGGGTATATAGTAATGGTAAAGCCTAGCTTTCTGAGGAATGGTGAGCTTAAGCTCATTCAGCTGAAAGAGTCTGCATAGCTGTGACCCATATAGCAACCATTTGTCAATGGCCTGGCCAACTTTTTCAGGAGTGATACCGATCTTGTCCACGAGTGGACCAGAGCATATGAACTCAAAAAGGTCTGAAACTGAGGACACATCCACTGTTTTTGTTGTTGGTAACGCCGAACATTTCTTCGACGTCCAATTACTTGTAGCTGAATAATGAAGCATTGAGTTGTCTTGAATCCACGAGCAACCACAACCTACACAAACAAAAAAAAAGGTCATCATCATTTTAGTAATTATAATTTTTTTTTTTTGTAACTAATAAACTAAAACCAATTAATGACAACACAAATGAGCTTAAAAACAAACAAGTGCTCACATGGATTGAACAATACAAGACTCAAAAACAAAGGTAAACAAGGGAGGAAGCATATTATTACCAGACATGGAGAAATGAGTTTGAAGCTTGTCTGAGGAGGATGAAGAATGAGTAACGACATGGTTGTCCTTAAATATGGAAGAGGAAGAAGCAGAGAGAACACGTCTTTTGATAATAAAAGAATTGCAAATAGGTTCAGAGTGGTGACACGGAAACGGATAACCTTTGACAAAAAACCTCTTAGTCTTATTATTATAATGATCAAGAGTCGCTTGCCATGGAGACAATATCAAACTTGAAGTTGCCCCCGCCATTCTCTCTCTCTCTCTATCTCGAAGCAGAGAGACACATCAGGAAGCAACGAAGGGGAAGCAACTTGATGATATTTTTTATTATTTTCATAAGGAAAAATTTAATCTTTCCACATAATATGTGAGTCATATTCATTTCCTCACGTCTGATAACGCGTAGACCACTTGTCTCTCTCTCTGTCATTACTGTCTTTTTATTTATTTTATACTGCTTACTAGTCAAATAGTCTTACTGACCAGAACAACTCAGGTTTGGAAGAACCAAACCAGTCTCTACTAAACCGGAATATACTACCGGGTAATCTTGGTAGTATATTGATTACTAAGTTTTCTTTATTCAAATCTGGGTAGTATATTGATTATGAGACCGTGGAAAGATTGATTACTAAGTTTTCTTTATTCTAATCGCCGTGCGTGATGATATTTTAATATTTTCGTAAAGGAAAAAGATCAATCTTGCCACACAATATGTAGGGTTGGAGATATTCATCATAATCTACGGTCACACTTCATTTAATCCTAAAAATATTAAATTGTAAATATGAGTTATTAGGTTGACAAAAAAAAGGTTGTAAATATGAGTTGAGTTTATTTTAAATAAAACGCGTAGATCGATGGAATTTGAATTATAAGTACATGTCAATCCAAAAATTAAGAAAAGTATTTTAATAAGTAATATATTTTATAAATATAAATATAATATTTATATTATTTTAGTTATAAAAATATAAATATTGTTTAAAAATAGTAAAATATTTATTTTTACTATAACTAATGATATACATGGATCCCGCAAGTTGGTCAGCAAATTTTGACAGGACAGATATATATATATATATATATTTTTCTATCATGCAAATAAAATTTTTAAATAAAAAAATTTGGCTAATGGTTCATTTCTTTGTATCAGGAAGTCTCGGGTTCAAACCCCATAAAACGTAAATTATGCAGATAATGGAGAAAAATAGTTACAAAAAGTCTTCGGAATGATGCAAAGATGTATCATCGAACATGGATCTCATAGGACGGTTGGGAGCGATGCAGTCAGATGTACATTTTCGTATGAGGATAAAATTGTTGACCGTAGAATTGTCTATATAATATTTTTCATCGTTATAACAACATAATTAATCAAACTTTAAAAAAAAAAAAAAATTAACCCGTGGATTAGTGGATCAACCAGGAAGATTTGACCCGTTTCTCAACTTTAATAATATGCGAGTCATATTTTATTTCCTCTCGTCGGAAACGCGTAGTTAATCCACTACTCGTCTCTCCCTCTTTCATTACTGTCCTTTTTTTTATTTTATTAACGTCAATACTCTCGTCTTACCGACCATAACAACTCCGATTTGGAAGAACCAAATATGTCTACACTAAACCGTAATATACCGGGATCTGGGAATGAGACCGTGGAAAGATTTATCTATCACTACTGTTTTATTTAAGAGAGAGAGAGAGTAACAGGTGAAAACGGATTGAAAGTCCGAAAACCGGAACATAGGACAATGTTACACGTGTGTTATATCGGTTAGGAGATGATAAACCGCTCGGTTTAGTCTTTTTTTCTCAAAATAGCCTATCAGGTAGCTCCGGAGAAGTGAACACCGCCACGGATTTGAACTGTAAAAATATTTTAAGTAACCACAACTAATTTTTAACCGAACGTTTATCAAAACCAAACTGAAATTTAACTTCAGTTTTTTTTGTTTACCTTGTCTTGTTTGTACTTCATACGAATAGAGTTTAAGGGACATCTTTTGGTGTTAAGCTGCAGTTCGTGCAAGGCCTGAACACATGCTTTAAGATCGGAGGCTCTGTACGTTGTGTAATGCTCAAGTGTTGGATTCTGGACAAACAATGCAAATCGTGTGAGATTCAAGATTTTGGAAAAACAGAACAACATCGCTATATGCGTCTTGTTTTAAGAGAGCAAGAACAGACCCAAGGGTGGCTTGATTGGTTCATAGTCCACTTGGCAAGAAAAACAGCCGAAGCAGCTATAACGGAAGGCAAGAACTTCAAGAACTCATACTCTACTAACGTCAATTCCGTTAGATAATTCGCCAGAAACTCCATTTCCACACTTGGCATCTGCGTATATCAACATTCCAATATAGTTTCAATCTTTCTGCTAAATGTTTGATGAGCACAGATATAGATTACATTTGTACAAGAAAAAGGTAGCAAATTACCACGTGAGAAGCTTGAGCTGCTCGGAGAAATCTCCTGAGGAATGTTTTTGAAGTGGGAGTGTAAATCTGAAAACTAAAATGCTTCAGTACTTGGCTCTCCATTTCCAGGACCTGATCTCTTGTGTAAGTGTTGTCCGTGATGAAGCAGAACTCTTCAATGCGTGGCGCATAGATTTCCTCATACTTCCTTTAAACAAAGTTTCAAGAAACAACAAAACCTCCCTTTTAGATCCTCTGCCTTCCAGAACAAGCATTACTGTTTTGATATACTGGTTGATTAGTAACTTACGAGGCAATGAGCATACAAGTGACGCCGAGCAATTGAAGTCTTTGTCTTTCTATGTAGTTCCCATTTAGAAACCAATCTATCAGATACACTGTGAGGTAGAGTGTGTCAGGTACAAGTGTGTATTCCTCTGAGACCTGAAAAGAGTTATTATGACTTCAAAAGTTACCAACAAGAAGAAAGGGATGTATGACTTATGAGAAGACTTCAAAAATTACCAACAATAATAAATAAATAAAACTAACCTCAACAAGCCAATCAACAAGGATTCCACGCATTGTCTTAGTCACATCTCTTTGTGTTCTCTCCATAAAATCAGGAGATGGTCTGCGTTTAAGCTGATAAACAGACAAGTCATTAGATAACCAGATGCATCTTCCTAAGTCATAAAAATCCCAAGGGGGTTTATTACCTCAGCGACACGCATGTTGTAGTGGATTTCATGTGCATATAGGCTACATAGTAGAGGATCCTTAACATCTGAATCAATGTCAATGAATTTGAGGCTGCTTGCCACAATGGAACTTCCTCCAACACAGCTTCTTTCAACTGTAAAACCATTTCCAAGAATTAAAAAAAAAAATATCAGAAAGTATTATAAAGCACTCACACAGCAAAAGTAGGTAAACAATTAGTAGTATTCACCTGTAGAAGTGGATCTCCCAGGGGGTCTTGGAGGCAACTTGGAACTCGGCTTTTCGATAAAGCTACAAGAAGATGCTTCGTTTGTGCCTGTACACACAACTTGTACCTTTGCGTTTGTAACCTTGGAAGAACTTGCCCTTCCCTTCTTTATCTGTTTGATATTCTCCACTTGTCAGCAAAAAAAAATTGTCAATATTAGGAAGCAGTATTGTTGTGTATATAACAACCTGAATGTTATTCTCGCAGGAAACGTTTGTGATATCATTAAGAACAGCTCGCCTCTTAGGTGCATTGGCATTCTTATCATCCGAGGCTGTTCTTTTACTGTTTGCTCTCAGACCCCTTCCCTGGTTGATCATTGTAGTAGCAGCAGCCATTTCTGAAGATGTTGTAAGATTAGAAGAAGCACGCGCAAGGGCACGAGTTATAGGGCGAGGATGGAGAGGTATGGTGTTTCCAGAAACGGCTTTCTCATTCCCCATGGCTGAGAAACTCTGATGAGACGATCCAACAACACCTTTTGATTCGTCTTAGCAGAAGATCAGCTTCAACTAGAGATCTGTGGAATTGAAGTATAAGATCAATGATACGAAGATGCAACAGAGACAAAAGATCTATATCCAGGTAAGACAGAGAAGCTAGCATGGAAAAAAGAACAATGCATATAAGACGTTGGGAGAAACAGTTTAGTCCAACAAAGGAAGTTGATCTAATGAGACAGACACAGTGATCTTTGAGGAGACAAGCCAGAATTGCATCACATCATTGTTAAAAAGACTCTTTTTCTTTCCAAACTTTCCAAGAAGAAGAAGATACATTCAAGTTCCAAAGTCTCAAACTTTTTTCATTTACTTATTGAAGAAAAATCAAACAGTATTGCAGGAAAACCCTCAGGGCCTCATCAAACCATGAAAAAAAAAATGAACGGAAATTAAAAAGTCGCAGCAGATTTAGGGAAAGTAGTATTCCATAATCTAACTTTATTAAAACAAAATAATGTGTATATTACCGATTAATAATCGGAACTTTTAAAAAGAAAGAAGTACATTAAGCTTCTTTCTTCTTCTCGGAAGCATCCACTTTTTCTCAGGAAACAGACCCATGAGAAAATGTGGAGCTGCAAGATCTCATCTCACAAAAGACCCTTATCGATCAGTTCTTAAAAACACCGAGGTGGAATGAATCAACTCACATTTTCTGTTATCCAAGAAAACAAACAGAAAACCTCTCAAGAAAAAAAAAACACATCGGAACAGAGAAGATGCAGGTGCGCGTGCGAACAACATTACATTTATTAAAAAAAAAAAAAAACAGAGAAGATAGAGACAGGCTGCGATGGGAACTTACTAGGCTCCAGATCAAATTCTTCAAAAAGAAAAGTTCTTTTCTTTATTTTGGGGGCAGATGGAGAGAAAGTAAGTGTATAGTGAATTCCCTTTTATGCAGATGCAGGGACGCTTGTCTGTCTGTGGAAGTGAGCGGGATTTATCAAGGAGTGTTTTAAGATATTAATTTAATATTTCACCTTTTAAAACTTTATTATTAGAAAGAAATGTTTATTTATGTACTTCTTATAGTTCTCTCTACCTAAACTTGTTGACTGTTTGACCATCTAATAAGAAATTACTCAACAGAGTTTATTGTGATTACTGTTTAATTCTTTCAATTTAGAGTATGTGATTGCACATGATTTTTCATAGATTCTGTTTAGTGATCATTTTACCTTTTCTACATCTTAATCACATAATCACATTTGCTATTTTGGGTTCTCTGTCATTTTCATTTCACCATTAGCCTGTTGTAAATTAATGAGGTTTGATTTCTCATGCAGGTGTTTTTTTTCTCTTTCTTTTCGAATGTTTTCTCATTTATTTTGTCAGTAACATTTAAAATTTAAACAAATAAAGTGAAGGAACGATCGAGGAACTGTTACGTTTTCCTATGCACTGTGACTCTATTTAAAAATTTGGTGTTACTCTACACAGCGTGGCTATTCATCCAAAGGTAAATAAAAGTGATTATAAAACATTATTTTGCTTCAAAGGTGAATAAAAGGGATTAAGTTACAAACTCTGTTCAGATTTTTAAGATTCGAAGTAGGATTCCTTCAGTTTTTTTTAATGGTAAAATTTCAAACTTTAAAAATATTTAAAAGAACTAACTAGTAAAATAAAAACAAAGACCAAATGCAAGTTTCACCCCTGAATCAGTCTTCTTGTTTAGCTTTTATTTTTACGTTTCTGTTGATCTTTATATATTCGTTTTTGCTTATTTGGACACCACATGATGCTAAGGATCCATCCATAAATTCTAATCCATCTTTTCAATTGAAAAAAGATGATTTGTAGAATTTTTTTTATCAGCGATTTGCAGAAGTTAAAGAACCCGTTTTATTTCCGTGGAAGGATCCAAACTAATCTCCAAATAGAGGTACATTTCATAGATAGATTCTTTTTCTCTGGACATTGAAATGGACTAAAACAAGGATCTATATCCATGTAGGGTATTCCAGTAACATGTGACTTAGTTTTGCATGGCAAGTGAATCAAACCTGAAATGTGTTGACATCCCATGTACTTCCTCTTACCACTTGACCATAAGCTCCAGGACAAAATCCACTGTAATCTCTATTAAAAAGAAGTATAAAAAATCTATTGTACAAAAGTTATAGTAGATTCATTTCATTAATTATTTAATATGACATATTTGATTAATATACAATTTAAAAATTAGATATTCCAAACTCATAATGATAATATTCAAATTTTACAAACGATAAAAATTAAATTATAGAGTTACACAATAAATAACACTAATACATATAACATTTACGGTCATATCAAATTTATATATTTATAAAATAAAAAACTGCATGTGCGGATCAAACCATAGTATTGCTTAAGAGGTGAATTATTTGATTAATTAGTTTTTTATAAAGAAACACAAAAACATAATGCGATTAATTTTTAATTTCATGTAAAACAAAACTTATATCTACTTTTCTTAACGGTTGCTTTGACCAAATCTACATGAACTTGGTCATTTGGGAGGAGATTTCTCCACGATAAAACCTTCTACATTAGTATGTTAGCTCACATGAATCATAAAACTGTAATAGATCTCATTGGCCTTGGACGTTTAAGACTAAAAACAAAAATAAACAAAATATTATTTCAATGGTTAGATCTGCAGGAGCCACTCTGAAAAAAAAACATATTAAGGAAGTGAATAGAAAAGTAGTGGACTCTGCATTTTCAGGTTTTGTTATGTTCCACGACTTAATGCTTAGCATGCTGCATGCTGATCAATTTTTGCAGTGAACGTTAATTTTAGAACGACGAATTGTATATTTGATGAGTTGCATTATGCATCGTTAAATAAATTTCTTGTCGTTTTATATTGTCAAGTATATAGTATTTTCGTTGTGTTGGCTTTTGATCGGTGACTGAGTTATCATTGATTAAGTTTAAGTTAGAAAGATAGCTCAAAAATGTTAATAGTTATGAATTAATTTTATATTTTTGAGTTACTATTTGAATTATATGAGTTACAGTTTTGAGTTATCATTTTAGTAAAATTAATGAATCAAGTGGTAGCTCAATATAAAAGAAATTGCCATGCGTTAAGATTTGAATTAGTATTTTTTTTTTCAACTAAAAACACACGTTCATTTTTAACTACATTAAACTATAAAAAATCTTTCTAAATTCATTTAATAGTCGCCTACCATCCATGTAGTTATTAAACACTAGGGGTTTAGCCTCCGCGCTTGCGCGGAGTTAGGTACGTTGTCGATGCATTGTGTTGTTTTGTGCATGTAATTGTATTGTTTGTTTTTTTGATAAAAGTTAATTTTGTCATGTTGTATATAATTGTCTACGAATGGAGAATTGAAAGTTATACATGTTGATTAGGTAGATCTAACAATGACCATAGTATTCATTTCGTTATTATTTTTTTTAATCTTATATTGGTATAGATTTGATTGACCTCTAACGTAAAAATGATCAAAGATAACCGAACTTTTGTAGTTGTTAAGTTACGGCTAAAATAGTGTAAGGAAAAATGTTTAAATTTTGATTTTAAAAATTTTAAATGTATATGTACAGTAAATAAAATACTTTTCTTAGTTTACACGGATTTTATTGTGAAACTTCTCAAATGTAGTATTTTTTGTAAAATTAAAGTAATACGTGAATATATTTATATATTTATATTGTTATATAACTATTTAGTATACAGGTTTAGCAATTTATTTTTAATTAAAAAAAATTCAATTTAGACCAAAAAAAAAATTGGTATAGCTTTAAGTTTCAAGAAAATAAACTGGGTTTAAATTTTTTACGTTTGAAATTTGGTGGACCTTAGAACATTAGTTTTCTCTGCTCCTAACTCAACCGTTAGGTCGTTTTATCTTTCATCATCGGGAGTGCTTCTAGGTTTCAGTTATTAATTCAACCCAATGATCGTCCACCCCGCCAAAGGCATCTAGGAGCGTAGTTCCGCGCTTCCGAAAATATATTTTTTTCAATATGGAACATTATTGTATCAAACATGAATAAAAGTATATAAGCTGACCAAGGCTTTCGACTTGTGGTTCCTTGCTGCAATTGGTTTAAGTGACTTTGCGCAATGGTTAATATGGTGTCATGAAATTATGGAAATACTTTAGATTTTGTATGAATGGTCATTAAAGCTAATTTTGTTTAATTAAATTGAACCCTACAATTCACACAATTTATGTAAAATCAAATTTTATTAACACAATCATATATAGATCACAAGATTTTCTCATAATATTAACAAAAATCTTCCAAAAAGATTGACAAAAGTCTTAAGACTCAATTGACCAAAAGCAAGGCCAAGTCAAATCTTTAATTAAAAACATTAAAAAGCTCAAGAAACCTATGCATCTGTAAGTAAACTTACTTCGCCTTTGTCTTAGATTAGAAGACTGGAAGTTTTGAACTCAGCATCGTCTCTAATAAAGCTC
>NC_027753.1:24436408-24442604 GCF_000695525.1 Brassica oleracea var. oleracea | reverse complement strand
AAGGGAAATCATATATCTCTAAAAGCATAGCTAAACTTGAAGCTATCACAACCACCCACAGTTTCCAATTAGAAGGATGCCTAAAAAAAACTGCTCATCTTGCCCATAGGAAAATCTGACCGACTCCCATGGCCACACACACAATCATGTTTCAACCTGTAAACAACATTGAACTCACAGAAAATGTGGAAAAAAATATGGAACTGGTTTCAAATAGGGGAAATAGTTCTTTGTATACCATAGTCAAGTTTGTAGAAGTTAATGTACAGTACGTGGGTGGTGCCTAAAGCTATAGTACTGGAGCGGATACCATGACTCTTGCAGCCTCCACCCGAACATCAAAGGTTCTTAGGATGGATACGATGAGTGAGAATCCGAGAACGGCTATTGCAGATGAGAAGTTCAACGTTCAACCTCTTTGTGATGTCAATATCCCTGAGAAACCATAGAGACAAATCACCCGAAGATTGTGGATTATAAAAGTAATATGTAGATGATTACCGAGTGTGGAAAACTGCACTCCAGAACCAAGAGTTCATGGACAGAAACCAACATATTCATAGTAACCCGTCATATCTTGTTTGAGAGGCAACTTATAGTATAGTGTAATGAAGAAGGAGAGCCAGCCATGGAAATGCATCGCTAGGCTTACTACAGAGAAAGTAACAGAAGCAGGGTCCTGACAATGACCATGGGCTCTTCTCATCATGGCTACCATGTCCGTTTCCTGAACAAATTCATTAAGTATTCCAGTTTTCTAAACATAACATCTAAATGCTGTAGCTTCTCAATCTTACCATGGTATTCTCCATTGAGCCAGACATGCAATGCATGGCCAACGTTAGAAACTCTAATAGTAGGCTTGCTTCCTTTATTCTTAAGGTCACTGTCATCTATCTTGAACCTATAATATAGAAAATTAATCAGATAAAATTCTTATGTTTCTTTTTGATGTTTTCTTCTTGAAATTCTAATTCATAAAAAGAAATCAGACTTGTACGCTTACTTTGTTATGTACCATCCGTAATCAGACTTGTTTTTACACCTTGAAATCAAACTTCTTATTTGCCTTCTTTGACTTCATATAATTCTCTACAGTGTGATGAGAGACAATCAGAAACATATTCAACCAAAAAAAAATGAAAGTAAATAATCTCTTATTTTTTTGTCGATACAATACCTGAGTAGAGTGGTTCCCATAAATTCACAATGCTTCTTGATGTTTTCCGAGTTCCAAAAATGGGGGGAAGTCGAGCAACAATGAACGTTTGATAAAGAAGATTAACTAACAGAGGTTCTGAAGATTAATCTATAATTTATAGGTTTGGCGTGAACGAAACGGAGAGGTCGACATCGCTTCTGAAATAAATGACGAAAACATTAATTGGTAAATCAAGAGACATACGTTGAACACTAGAGAAGATTAATGTTTGGTGTTTGCAGAGAAGCTGAACGGAGACGGCAAAGGTAAAGAGACGAAGAACAATTAAAAAAACCCTAATCGACAAAACGATGTGTTTAATAAAATAATAAAACATTAATTGAACGGGAAAACTCAAATAATATCATATAAAAGTGGTATAAATGTTCCAGAACAGAATTACTAAAACAAACCGAGAATCATGGACCCCACAATATTTATAAAATGCATATATGTACACCTTAAGGAGAGAATAAACTATCATATGATAAATATATATTAGTTTCGACCATCAATATACAAAGTATCATTTAGTTTAGTGGTATAAATGTTGGTGTTTATATATCAATAACCCGGGTTCGAGCCAAAGGCTTGACACGTTTTCACACTTTTTAAAAGTGGGATCCACAAATGTGATGATGTGTCGCATCAGCAGTGATGAAACTAGCTCATTATAATATAGATTTTCTATAGTTTTAATTATTATATCTGTTTGGTGACTATTGTTATGACATAATTTTATATATGAGTGCCTTTCTTATATATAATACATAGATTTAAATATCTTTGTTTAATTTAAATTAATATATATATATATATATATATATATTTGTTTTATCTAATATTTTATTAAATATTTAATAAATATTATTATTGTTTATATATATTATTTTTTAATAAAAAATTACTAATCAATTATTATTTTTAAAGTAGTAATTCATATTTTAGTACAAACTCATTATATAAATTATAAATAAATATATAGACACCCTATTTTATAATAAATTTATGTACAAATGAATTTTTTTTATTTTAGTTTAATATATTTTATCAAATTTATAATAAATATTATTATTATTGATATCCATAATATGTCTCTTAAATAATACATACTGATTTAACCAAAAAGTAGTAATACATACGTACATACTGCAACTTATACATCAAAAATATTACTAGTTAATTATTTGAAAACATATAGTAACTCATATATTTACGGTAAACTTACTATATAAATCTACAGTTTTTACCGTTTAACTTTTAATGCAAACTACATTAAATTATAATTTTTTCTAATTCAACTCCAATACTACATGTCACCAATCGGATTCGTAATCTTTCGAGTTTACAATACATGTTGTTAATTAAAATGAATTTTTAAAATATTTATATTATTTTACTGTTATTTTGCATCCGAGGAACGAACGGTAATTTTTTCTTTTATTGACTAAACTCTCAGATTTGAAATGTAAACTGAATTTGATATAAAGGTATGATTAAATTGTGGGTTAATTTGAAAAACGTGAAAAGTCAAAAGCTATGATTATTTTGTCAATAAGCGAAACGGCAATAAAGTCTAAATGATTATAAGTCAAAATGTTCAAACGAAACTTTGATGTTAAATGATTATAACCGAAGAAATCATACAAACAAAAATGTATTTAAAGTATAGAGGCACAACACACGAGTATTTGAAAAGCTACACAAAGAACCAGAAGTCTTTATCGCTAACCACATGGGAGAATGGGAGTTACGTATTCAAAGCTATAAATCTAGGATTTCAAAATTTAAGAGAGAAAACTGTTGTATCGATCAATTATATAAATACTTGTGTTTTTATATTTTTATTGTACTATAATAAGATGAATGCGTTTAAGCTGCAAGTGTGGGAAGGACGTAACGAGAGGACGTCGTGGACCTAATTAATAATAACGTAGATCTACACGATTCAAACACACAACTGCACAAAAAGAAACAGGAAAATAAAAGGGGGGGGGGGGGGGGGGGGGGTGGTTTCAAAACTGAGAAGTAGATCTGACCATAATATCCATAACCCAAAATCGGAACCCGAACTGAAAAACTCAATCCGTATCCAGTCCGAAATGTAAAAAATATTCGAATGGGTCTTGTAAAGTGGTACAAAACATATCCGAACCCGAACGGGTAATCCGAAAAACCAAAAAACCCGAAAAATCCGAAAAGATATCCGAAGAAACCGATCCGAATGTCCAAAATAATATACAATATAATTATATGAAACATGAATATATATTTCAAATATTCAATTTCATATTTATTTTGATATGTTATCTAACAATAAGTATTTAAAATATAAATAACTACCTTAAATACTTAATTATATATAAATAAATATATATTTCTTATGTTTTACTTTTAAATTTTAGATTTTATTTCGGGTATATCCGAACCGATCCAATATAATCCGAATCCGAATGATATATGATTACTTTATGGGTTCTACGATGTGATATAAAACCGATCCAAACCCGATGTGTTATATCCGAATCCGACCCGTACTTGCAAATTTACTAGAATAGGACCTAGGAGGTGTTATAAAAAAGAACCGAAATCTGAAAAACTCGATCCAAACGCCAACGGGTATCCGAATGCCCAGACCTACTGAGAAGACAGAAACAGGCGTATAGTCTTAAAAACATTAAAATCAGGTCATGTTTGGTCGTTCCTTTTTTTTCATTCATTTGAACATGGCATGATTTTAATGTTTTTTTGGGTGAACACATGATTTTAATGTTTGCAAGACTATGTAGTACGATCCAGTCATTAGTTATACTAAACATGTCAAGATTTATACAACCTGCCATGATTTTAATGTTTTGTAGGACTATATGTGATCCAGTCAGTATTTATAGTAAAAGATCATGTCAATATTTATATTTCTCCTCCACTGGGGCATATGACTGAATTTGTGACAAGTAACAACATATAGGGGGGGTGGAAGAATAAATGCGTCTATGTGTAATATACAAACACGAGCGTGCCCTGAAATTTTGAGGCCTAAACTATTTAGTAAAGACTAGATCGTTTTTTCACGCTGCGCGCGGATAATATACTTTTAAATTATTTTTTTCATATTTTTTTTATATTTTTTCACATGTAAATTATCATCTTAATTTTAGATTAATTGTGTTTATTTAATAAATTGCAACTTACTATTTTTACTTTCATGGTAAATATTTTGTATAAATGAGGAATTTAGTTTTAAAATTTTATTTATCGTTTTAAAACTTTATTTATATTAATTTCAAATAAGTTTCTATTATATAAAATGAAAAAAAGTAACATGACTATCACAGTAAAATTAGGAAAATAGTTTGAATTACTTTTTTTATTATGTTTGGCAAACTTTATTTCTGTAAAAGATTTGAAACATTTTATGGATCAAAATTTCATATAAGTAAACACAGCAGAACAAACAAATTTGTTCAATAATGCACCAGCATTTATTATTCTTGTTTTACGTAAATTTTATAAAATTGATGATTGATAACTATTTTAGAACTGAAACCGTTTAAAATTTGCCTATGCATTATTAAATAGTAAAAATATTAAATTATAAAATAATATTAATATTAATTGGAAGTGACGTAATAATACTATTAGTAGTGACCAATAATTTAAATATAGAAAAATTATTGATCTGCACTTTGATATTTTTTAGAAAAGTTATTTATTCACCGACCAATAAAAGTCTGCGAGCTCATATTCAGTAGTTGAAAAAAAAAGAAACAAAATAATAAGAATTTGCCAAATTATATTATGTTTTTTTTTAAGTAAACATAAATAAAAAAGAGTACAACTTTTTTTTAACATTGTTAACTCCGTCATCAAAACAATAAACCCTAAATCCTAAACATTAAACCCTAAAAACTAAACCTTAAATTTTTGGGTAAATCCTAAACCCTTGGGTAAACCCTAAATCTTTGGGTAAACCCTAAATCTTTGGGTAAACTCTAAAACCTTGGGTAAACCCTAAACTATAGGGTAAATCCTAAACCCTAGGGTTTAAGATTTAGAGTTTTGCTTACGGTGCTTAGGATTTAGTGTTTAGGATTTATTGTTTAGTTTTTACGATTTAGAGTTTAGGATTTACCCAAGGGTTTAGGGTTTAATGGTTAGACTTTAGGATTTAGTGTAATTTTACTAACAGCATTAATAATGTTTTTAAAAAATTCATTTTTTTTGCAGCTAGTACTATTTTTTTAAATTTTTATTTACTTTTTTTATTTAAAAAACATAATATAACTTAGCATTTTTTTGTTATTTTGCTTTTTCTAAAAAAGAATAAATATGATATGACAGGCTATAATTAGCTGGTGAACCCACGCCCTCTAGGGTAAACAAAAAAAAAACTCTTCTTAGAATGTATAGATGTTGTTTTTGTAAATTTGTTCTAATATAATTTTGATAACATTATAGTAAATAAGTCTTATGTGGCTTTGGACTTCCGTAAATTGAAACACAATTATGTATAAACTGTTTTCTAATTAAATACAACGCATAATAGTGTATGAACCAAAATTTCTTTTGAAAAAATAAATTTAAATATATGGAAGGAAAAAACCTTAGAAGCTGTTATTAGATAGACATGAACATCCTTTTTTAGAATTTTTGGAGAAACAAATGTATGTTATGATTTCTAAGAGAATTTTAATTTTAGCTTTTACCCCAAATTTGATATCATTATTTAAATTTATCTTTAAGATATAACTATTTTCATAAATACTTTAAATTTTTGAAAAACTAAAATTGACATTATAAATCATTTAAAAATGTTTAAAATCATTTATAAAATATTTATAAAGGTTCATAAATTCAAATCCAATCCATAACTAATCTACTAATACTAAAAGGAGTATATCCTTCATATTTATAGACTTACTTTTTATTTTTAAAATATTAACTGAGATACTAAGGCAACATAAAACAAAAACTGATAATATACTTTTATCAGCC
>NC_027753.1:24406436-24436308 GCF_000695525.1 Brassica oleracea var. oleracea | reverse complement strand
GCTATCGTTGACATCATCTTTAATTGGCTGCTGCTTCGCTCTGCCTATTTTAGCAAAGGAATTACTCTGCCTCGTCTCCAATGAGTTATCTCAAGAATGACCTCTCTTCCATGAAGCATTTTATGATTGTTCATCAACATTTTTCTTAGAAAGCTCTGCCCTGGTAGTAAATTGATCTTCTTCTTCCCTGCAACTGCTTCTTGACATTTCTTCTTTAACAAAACCTCCGCTTTGCACATTTGATCTACTATGTCTATGTGAAGGTTCGTTTCTTATATTATCATAAGAGGATGAGTTCGGCGACTCTGTGAAACTCTGCATCGTCATCCTCATCTTTTCTTTACTTGAAAGCTCAGCAGCTGCACGTGCAGCAAAACTCGCTCTTTCAGCAGACTTCTATATATTATAATTTTGTAATCATTAATTTGTATTTTGTCATAAAAAAAATTTAAACCATGGATCATAAAATTTGAATGTAAGACTTTTACAGTTTTAGTAATTTATATTCGTTTTTAAAAATTCAAAATATAATATATACAGAAAAATCTATTTTTTATTATATGGTTAATGTGGTTGTTTAATTTATTTTAATAGTTTAAAATTAAACAAATAAGAAAGAAGATAAATTAATTTTTATCAAATTTTTATTATTCAAAATCATTAATTGTCATATATACTTTAGCCACATTAGGCAATTTCGTAAGTTTTACTTAAAGAAATAATAAAAAACATTAATAATGAATTTATGGTTAGTTTAATAAAAAACTTATTAATAATTAGATGGACCAACATATTTCTCTTGTAATTTTAAGAATCATCCTGGTGATGACATGTGGCTACAAAAAGAAGTTGTAAAGTTTCTCAATTAATATATAGGGGATGTTATTCTTACAAAACAAAGCTCTAATTTTTGCACAGTGTAATTTTGTTACAGTTGATTAAGTTTTTTTATTGTGTTCTAATTCGTAGGGAATATTTACCGCATGTTAACCATTCAAATATTTTAAAAAGGGGGAAATGCTAATTTCAGTAAAATTGAAATGCAATTTTTTTTGTATGATAAATTTTTTTGAGCCCGTATAATTTAATTTAAATGTAAATGATGCAAGTGATAGTTTTGAGTAAACCATACATATTTTTGAAATGAAACTAAATTCATTTAAATTAATTTTTTTGGAAATGATTTTTTCCTAATACAACCTAAATGTGCGTGAATTTTAAAATATCAATTAGGTAATCTAAAGTTTTAACCCATGTAAATTATTTAATATTTATCCTAAACTTCTTATCCTAGTTGTTCTCAAAAAAATACTTCTTATCCTAGTTCCGTCGACTCCTTTGTTCCATGCTGCGTTGTCTACAGATATAGAAAATACATTTTTATGTATATGTTTGGTGAAAAGTTAAAAACACTGAAAGTTGAAATGATAAGGTTTATGTAAGAGATAGACAAAACATATGATAAAGAAAAATGTCTCTGGTCACGTCAAACACCACCATCTGATCATAAATTACCATGAATTCATAAAAAGAAGATAGGCTTGAGGAAGATAACTCCAGAAAAATTACGTACAGAGACTAAAATTGGTTTTCTGATCATGGTAGTTTCAGTTCACATGCGACTCTGCTTGGCTCGTGAATGTAGTAAACAATATAATGTATTACTAATTATTCACACCGGTTCAATCTACTCAATCACAGCCGGTCTAACCCGGACTCACATGTCAATGGAATTTTTTTTAATTTAAAACCCCTATTGGATTTATCGTGTGAAAAAAATGTATAAATGAATTGTTTGTTTGATAAAGAACTTCTAAACCGAAATTTGGAAAACTCCGTTAAACCAAACAGAATGAAGAATCATGTGAAACATATCATACTTCTCAGGCTTCACATGCCACAAAAAAAGCTTCTGCATTCTCTTCACTCTCATCTGCAATTGCTTGTACCTACGTTCCGATATAGACATCAAAATCTTCTTCAAGTTGGGTATATCTTTCTCCAACACAAAAACCGCAAACGACTCCCACTTCAAAACCTCGAAGAAAGGTGGCACAAGTTATCAGATATGATTACTGGAACACAACCATAGAAAATAGCCTCCACCACCCTAGGGCTGTTCACTTCATACCCTTAAGCGCAAATGCAGTACTTGCTCGTCTTCATGAACTGAAGATAGTTCTTGTTTCCTTTAGACCTCAGAAGCTTCCCGAATATTTTCAGGTAAGGATCTTTGTTGTTACCCCAGTAAGAGAGTAGTATTGGCCTAACGTACCCGTGATCGGGTTGACCAGCAAAGAAAGCTACTGTTGGCCTTTTGGACGCAGACTTGCCACCGATGTTACTTAGTGGTTTCTTGGGATCTCTAACGTATGTCTCCGGTAGAGATGTGTCATTTCCAAAGACAAAGCCTTCTTTAACATCCGAGTTACACAACGCCCTTATAGTCTTCGAAAAATGCTTCCGTGTCTCCGATGGAGCCTGAAAATGTAACAAAACGACATACATTTATTAGTAAATGATCTGAATGATCCAACCGTTATAACCTCACATAGACGAAATGTCACAAAACACCAAAAAAACCTAGAAGAAGCAGACCTTTGAGTCAATAATATCCTTGAGACGGTTGAGCTCTTCAAGTGCAATGTCCCAGTTCTGCATCAATATCTCAGATGCTAGCTTCCCCCACAAGGCACTCATACTTCTCTCAAGGTTAGAGCAAATAGTCCTGTACTGGAAAGATAATCAGCAGCACCTGAATAATTCCCACATTCAAACTGAAACTTGGCGTACTGATACAACGCCTCAATCTGGTCTGACCAATCTGATAAAAAATATTACACATCAAAACTGAGTTCCTGTATACTAAACACAAACGAAACAACACAAAATCACAACCTGGTAACGTTCTTTCAGCATCTGGAGATTGTATTGCTTATCACCTCTTAGCTCACAACCTGGTAAAGTTGATACTTCTCTGAAAACTATCAAAGATCTGCATCACCCAAAACATTTTCTCAGTAAAAAACCTTAACTACAGAGAATTAGAACACGAAACAGGATCAAAAGACCTTAACTTTTCAATCAACCCACCAAACCACATTTAGTTTCTTCACCATTCCTCATCTCAACACCCGCCGACTCGAAGGTATCGTCTGAGGAGGTCCAGAATCAGGTTCGGGATGGCCTTGTGGATTCATCATCGGGAGAGAGACATAGAGAGAGAGACCGAGAGGAAGAGATAGAGACCGAGAAATGTTTGAGCAAAAAAAAAAAGAGACGAAGAGATGAAGAGAAGAGACGGCTCTTCCACACCCTAATTAGGTAGGAGGCGTTGAAGAATGAAAACTGAAGAAAGAAAAAAACGGCTGGGAATCGAGGAAGATGAATCACAGAAGTTGATTTCGATGTGAAGTTTGGGCTAAAATAGCAGACGTGGCAGAAAAAATAGTCCTTATTGGCTGATTTAATTTGCATACGTGGATAGGTTGGCTGATGCTCATATATCCCTTTTAGTATTAGTTAGATTTCAAAAGTTTATTTGCCTAAATTTTTTTTTTTTTACAAATTTGGGGATCTATTTACACATATTTTTTAAAAAAATTTGGGAATCTAAAATAACTGTTTCATTAGGCTTGGTCCAGGAGCGACCTAGCAAACATGTACACAGTTTCGAGCACACATGTAATAGATGAGCCAAAAAGGGCTTTGATGTAAATAAGGGCCCAAATATCAAAGCTAGAGAAATATTCAAAAAGGGTCTGATTTCTTTTGGCATGCAAAGCAAATCTCATGGTTGATCACGCAGCACATTTAACAAGATGATTTTCAACTGGGCGAGTCTGGGAAACAGCGAACGATTATTAACAAAGGCGTTACTCTTTTGTGACTAGTCTTTTACCTTTTTTTTGTTCTTTTGGAGTAAAGTGTACTTTTAAAAGTAAAAGCGAGGGGCTGGTGAAGAAGAAGAAGACAAGGAAAAGGCGTGCTTTAACGCTCATACTTGTTTTAGGGGTTATCGACCACGATCAGCGGTTTCTTCCTCTTCAGTATTATATATATGTATCAAACAACTCGACCCTAATTACGAAAACAACAATAAAATTTCATAGAAATGGGTTCGTCCGGGATGCTTTCGAGGAGAACCTTGGGCACAGATGTCCCCGTCATGACTCAGGTCATCCTCCAGTTCCAACTCATTGTTTCTTATTCTTTGTTTTTTGTGAGAAACCGTTGGGTTTTTGCGTGCAGATACGGGAACTAGCGGCCGAACTGACTAACCCCATGTCTCTCGCCCAGGTTTGTTGCCTTCTCGAAATACGTGTTTTAATAATCTAGTTTTGTAACTTTGGGTTTCGTGAGTGTTTCATTCCTTAAACTTGTATAGTCTGATTATATTCTTTATTGCATGCATCCTAACAATGACTTGAAACATATAGATTATGTCTGAATTTTGATTCTCTGGGGTATTATTGATTGCAGGGAGTGGTGTATTGGCAGCCTCCTCAAAAGGCCTTAGACAAGGTCAAAGAGCTTGTCTGGGATCCTGCCATTAGCTCTTATGGTCCTGATGAAGGTTTGCCTGAGCTACGCCAGGCTCTTCAAAAAAAGGTAACCATCATATAAGAAACAAATAAATATTTTCTTTAATCCAGTAAACGTTTACTTGTCTTTGTTCTGAAGCTGCGTGAAGAAAACAAGCTTACCAAATCAGCTGTGATGGTTACTGCTGGTGCCAATCAGGTCTCTTTTCTTTAAGCTTTTTTTTGCCAAGCCTCTTTTTATTCTTTTACTCTCATACTCTCTTTGTTTTTGTTTTTTTTTGTAAAAAATGTAGGCTTTTGTGAATCTAGTCCTTGCATTATGTGATCCGGGTGATTCGGTTGTCATGTTTCAGCCATACTACTTCAATGCCTACACGGCCTTCCAGATGACTGGAGTCACCAACATCATCGTTGGTCCTCGCCATCCACACACTCTCTATCCCGACGCAGGTAAACCTCCTTCACTACTCTCTGAATCATTACTTAAATAGCTTTCAAGTTGGACTCGTGAGAGCCTCTCTTTTTTTTTTTTTTTTAATGCCAGACTGGTTAGAGAGGACGCTCTCTGATTCTAAACCGACCCCAAAAGTTGTTAGTTTAGTGAATCCTGGTAACCCAAGCGGCACCAATCTCCCTGAATCTCTCCTTAAGAGAATTTCAGATATATGCAAAGATGCAGGGTGTTGGCTTATTATAGATAACACATACGAGTGAGTTCCTCAACTCATTTGCTGATTTGAATGTTAAGTTAAAATTGAAGGGATTATGAAAAATGGGCAGGTATTTCATGTATGACGGTTTAAAACATTGTTGCGTTGAGGGAGACCACGTTGTTAACATCTTCTCCTTCTCTAAAACCTATGGCATGATGGGTTGGAGGCTTGGATACGTGAGTGCCCGTTCCTATTCACTTCCAGATTTTGAGTTTATCTTCATGGAACGTTTAATATTACACGCAGATAGCTTACTCAGAGAACTTAGATGGGTTTGCGGCAGAGCTCTTGAAAATTCAAGACAACATCCCAATATGTGCCTCCATAATATCTCAGCGACTGGCTTTACACGCGTTAGAGGAAGGTGCAGGCTGGGTAACAGAACGGGTAAAGGGTCTGGTGAAGAACAGGGAGATTGTTAAAGAGGCCCTTGCGCCGCTGGGGAAGGAGAACGTCAAGGGAGGAGAAGGGGCGATTTACCTGTGGGCAAAACTACCGGAGGAACACAGAGATGATTTCAAGGTGGTGCGGTGGCTGGCACACCGTCATGGTGTGGTGGTGGTCCCGGGGTGTGCATGTGGTAGCCCGGGGCATGTCCGTGTTTCCTTTGGAGGGTTGAAGGAGGAGGAAACGAGGGAGGCTGCAGAGAGGCTGAGGAAAGGATTAGAGGAGCTGGTTGACATTGGAATGGTGGAATGAAATGGTTGCTTTTGCCTTGTTGTATTGAAGTTATTAGAACCTTTTAATACTAATAAAGAGTGTTTCGATTCTTCATCTACCACAAAAGTCATTTGTATTGGGATGGTGTTTTTTGTGTATACATCCATTGATTCAAATGATTTTATCTTATTTTTGGGCAAAGATTTTATACTTCAATAACGCTAAATTAGCGTTTGATTAGTTAATATATTTGGATTAGCTTTGTTGGTTATAAAATCTTTGTTAATAGAATTTAAACAAAAAGTTGGAGCTTGAGCTGATAAAATTTTGATATAGACCCGTAGAAGAATAGAAGGTAGGTAGTAGACGTTCATGACTGTTGTTATCAAACTGTTTTGAAACCCAACCCGGACCCCGGTGATCCGGTATGTAATCCGGTTTGGATTTTAGGAAAAATCAATTATTTAAAAACTCAGTAAAACTTACAAAAAACCGTTAAAACACGGAGCCCGGCTACCGTTTGAACTACTGATTACTGGTTGAACCAATACGTAATTTTAAAATTATTTTTATTTTAGATTTTTCAGTTACATTATTAGAATTTGTTTTGTATTCTAATTAAGAAAATAAAAAGATTATATGATCATGTGTATTATGAATCTATTAACAAAAATAGTTGATGTGATTTAACATTAGTTTATTTTTGTTATTGATAATTTATTACAAATTTATGTTTTACTTTTGGCTTACTTTTGATTGAAAGTTTAATTTAATTATTCACATTAGACATTTAAATACTTATAGATTTTAATTCTTGATATATCTTTATTCTATGCCATAACTCTTAACTTATTACAAAATTATTAAATAATTTTAATTTTATTTTTAATATTTGTATGTGAAATGAAAATAAAAATAAAGAAAACTAAAGTTAAGTATTTGTCTTATTTTTCTTAATATTTGTATGTAAAATAAAAAAAAATTAAAGTTAATTATTTTTTCCAAATAGTTTTTAAAACATAAAATATTTCTTATATTTTTCAATAGTTAATATATTATCATATACTCCATCCGTTCCAAAATAGATGATGTTTTAGAGAGTTTGTGATGTTTCAAAATATGTGATGTTTTGATATTTTATATTAATTTTAATTTTACTGAAAACTGTGTCACCAATAATATTTTTTAATGTTTTTAATGATTAGCTGAATTATTTTTAGTTTATATTTTTAATGTTATTTTTTAGGAAAAATGTATACCTTAATTCTTGTGCATCCACCCAAAACATCAAGTATTTCGAAACAAAGGGAGTAACAAAACTAATTAATTTATTAACATGCGGTTCGCCCGCGGTCGATCCAATAACTCGGTGACCCGATAAATTGTCCGGTTAAGTGTCCGGGTCGGGTTTCGAAACATTGTATCAAGGAAAATTGCATCCTCTAGCTATCAAAAATATTATAATTCACCACATAACCAAAAGCCCTACATTTCACATATACCGCATGTATTTTCTGTTTAATTCCTCGGCCTTTCATTCAACCGGCGCAACCTGCAGGTAAAATAATAACTACAGAAGGTTGAAAAAGTTACGCGTGGTTCTCTTTAATCACACAACTTCTCTAATAACTTGTTCTTCGTAATTTTCTGAGAAGGTGGAAAGTCAAGGTCGAGATTTTCGCCACTGCAAAATTTCCGCTGCTACCAAGTCGTAGATTTCAGGTACATCACCAGCTAAAATTGGGGAAGGTGGCTTGTTTCATTAAGGTAGACTGCAATCGGTAGCTTCCTTGGCGACGTTTTGTTGAGAAGAAAGCTCCGTCTGTGACGAAAAAGAAAGGCTTTTTAGATTTTAAAAGCGACGGAATGACAGAATGGGAGAGAGGCATCATCCTGAGTGAATGCTTGACGGCGAACCGGTAAATATGTGGCCGTGTCATAAAAAGAAGAGATGATGGCTCGTCGACTTTATATGATGATGAAAAATAATGATGGTGGATCCATAAATCTGTATCACCAAGTCTGCAAAAGAGGAAGAGGTGAAGAAGATAAAGTCGTCGACTATACTATATATAGGGTGTCCATACTATGTATCAGTTACTTTTTACTTACTAAAATTTGATCAAAGATATCTTTTTGTTGTATTCATGTATAAGATGAATTACATGTGTGGCACTGTATCAAAGATGCCACTAATAGTGATGCAACATACATAGAAGTCACATACGCATGAAGTAGAATTAACTGGCGTTACTATTCCATTGACCGATTCTTGTTCTATTCTACATAGACATATTATGTAATGTGATATATTCTGTTAGTATTCTACTTTATCATGTTCCATTCCATTTAACTATTACTAAAAAAGTGCTATATTTTGTTTAGAAATATAGTTTGTAATTTTCTTTAAGTTCTAACTATCGTTATATATTTTTGAACCTATAACAATCGTACTATGATCTATATTGTATAGTTTAATTTTACATAATATAATTTAATATTACATAATATTATGTACTTTTTAGATTTTGATATTTGGGTTTAGGATTTATATTTGGATTAGGGTTTAGTGATTAAAGTTTAGGGTTTAGTATTTAGAAGGTGGAGGAGGGGTATGGTTGGGTCAGCATTAACTTATTCCATGCAATCATAGATATTTCATAATTTCACTAATATTTACTATGTTATTTATTTTGTTCCATTCTATTTAGGTTTAGTGTTTATATTTGGGTTTAAGATTTATATTTGGGTTAGAGTTTAGTGACTAGAGTTTAGGGTTTAGTATTTAGAAGGTGAGGAGGTTGTGGTCATCATTAATTTCTTCCATGCAATCAAAGAGATTTTATAGTTTCACCAATATGTATTATGTTATTTATTTTATTCTATTTTATTTGGGTTTAGGATTTATATTTAGGTTTAGAGTTTAGGTGATATGGAATAATACTCGTTACATATGTATCTGCTAAGCATTAATGTTTTCACGCAATTCATTTTCTTCATTGTCTTCTTAATCCTTCTTACCAAAATAGAATGATTGAAGTTATTAAATGGAATATAACAATAAGGGGTTCTATTTTTGGCCACTGAAAACATTAACCTCGTATGCGGTAAAAATTAAAGTGATGTGGCCTTCTTCTCTTTCATAACTTATGAACAAAATACATAAAATCTTGGGCCAGATAAATTGGTGTCGACGTCGTCTTTGTCACCGTAACTTATCCCAAAAAAGAGTATAACCAGACGAGTTTGACGTTAAATGTTACTGGGAGCATTGTAGACAGAGCTCTTGTTTCATCTCAATATTTGTTAGGGTTATTGTATCTGTGGATTTTGCGTTTTGGGTTGATCATTATTTTTCAAGTTTTTTATTGTTATAGGGTTAAAGCTGTGATGATGAACTCTGTATGTACTGTTCTCCACTCATGAAAGACTAAACTGTGTTAGTAATGTGATTGATATAGTTCGTAGTGTTGCTTGTTGTGTCAATGAGACTTATTGTTTGTTTGTCTTTTTAATTTGTTACTTGTACTGTTGAGATTACATAAATTATATTAAGGTTGTTGAGAGTACCTTTTGTTTCTGGATATTTTTTCTCCAGTTTAGCTGTGTAAGTTGTGTGTATTAAGTAATAATTTTTTTTATTCTTATTATGTTGGTCATATATTTTTTTTATTTTTAAGCTTGTTTTTTTTACCGGATCTTTAAAAAAAATACATGAAGACTTGTAGAAATATAACTATAAAATGAGTGACAATTAGTATTTAGGCTTTAATGAGTTTTAAACGAATATATGTATTTCTCATAAGAAGACAATAGCATTGACTTGTTGACATTGAACATGTAAGCTATTTTCATAAGACAAAAGGAGTGAGCAGGTAGAGATGTTGTTGCCGCCTTTGTATCCGTTGAGATTGTCTATTGTATCTCCTGGTGTGGCTATGTTTGTATCTCTTTTATTTGATGAGTAATATGTAAACAAAAATCATTGTTAGTTGTATTTATCAGAGTTTGTAACTTACTCTGCTTTTTTGTTTAGGTAATTTCACTGATCTTGGTTGTCTTCTTCGTAAGCATCTGCGAAAGTAAGTTTGTAAATTGTTAAATAGTTGGCCATGTAGTTTGTATTTGTTTAGCTGGTTCAATGTATGTGTCGTTGAATTTTAGTTGAATTGATTAGTTTGGTATATTTGTTTTGAAGTTTATTTGTAAGATTAGACAAAAAGTGAGGTGATCATTAATGATTCGTCTTTTTGGGATTCTAGTTTTTGGTGTTTTGATTGTTTGAGTTATTGTGGTTTCTTTTAAGCTGTAAAATAAAGATTTATGTAAAATTAGATTGATAAGTAAGAGAGATAAATAGACGACCACAAATTCGAAAATATTTTTTATTATTGATGTTAGCACAATATAGATAGTAATATAAAGATAATTATGTGTTGATTGTTTTTTACGGATCAATGAGGAGACGGATAACGACTCGAGTTGTTTCTTTGGTGAGGTCAGAGCCCTGGATAGAACGGATTTGCCCAACCACATCTGCAAGTTTAAATATTAGTTATGATATCGAAACATAATATAAACTCATATGCAATATGATAATATACCTGAGAGTTCTATGTTTGTGTTCGCAATCAGTTGAAAATTATTAAACAGTCTAATTATGATTGGAGATTGATCTCAAGAGCACCGTGATGACTTCATAAATAATAGTTGGTGAGATGAAACAAATGATGAATGATCAGTTATCTTGTACATGCTTGAGCACCTAGCAACCTCAAAACGATCGACTTTCACAATGGAACCTGCTTTCAAAGATGACATGTAATAATTAGCACATCCGACGGGAGTAAATCCATGAGTCATGAAATCTGCAAATAATATTATTCAACAAAGAATCAGAAAATCAATTAAAAAAATTATGTTAAATAAGTGTGATAGATCGAAGATTAACTTACCTTTTCATCAAGGAAGAGAACCGTGATTCCCACAAACTCTATGTCTTTCTTGAAGTTCAGAGAATCCCAGAAGCGGAGAAAGCCAGAGGCTGTGCTCTGACTCCTACGACCAAGACGGAGAGACTCAAAGGTTGAGTGACGGACGCCGGGACGCCGGTTTGAGGAACTGGAGAGGCAGAGAGAAACATTTTCTAGAAGATGGTTAAAGTTAAGAGGAATCAATGAGTTTTGTGGAGATGCAGATTGGGTTTATCAAAGATGAGAATCATATATATATGGTTTACAGAGGGGCTACAAATCAGAAACATTTATGATCAAGCGATTTAAGATGAGGACATGAAGAGTTCACCGGTGAAAAAATAGATTACAAACATATACACGGCGAAACTCTGTAATTCAGACTTGTTTGAGACAATGATGAAAAGAACCCAAACTCATGTTAAATGACAACAGTTTACAATATGAGAAAACTATAACTATTGCAAACTTGAGATTTTTTCTTCATATAACGTGTTGAATCTCATATAAAAATGAAACCCATAATACACTTGTAGGTCCGACCCTCAGAGGAAGCCGAAGAACCAAAGGATTCCGACCTTCATAAATATATATTAGGTTCGGTCATCAATGTACAAAGTATCATTTAGCTTAGTGGTATAAATGTTGGTGTTTATATCTTAATAACCAGTGTTCGAATCATGGACTTGACACTTTTTCACGCTTTTAAAAGTGAGATGTGGCGTGCTGGGGAGTGAGCAAAAACTCAACTATTATAATATAAATTTGCTACAGAATCAATGTCATTCTCTTAGTTACACTCGAGATTTTAGCCATTTGGAAAATTCTCGTCGTATCAAACTTTAATTTGAACGAAGAGAATAAAGTTAAAAATCAATGATTAAGCTTTAGTGGATTTAAAGTGGGCCTTAAATGGGCCCGGATCTAAATTTGAATTAAAGTTATACTAAGTGGATCATTTACGTGGCCTCCATCTTCTTCTTCTTCTACTTTGTCTTCCCCATTTGTTCCGACGAGTCACATCACTCCGAAATCTGAGAAAGAAGGGGGTCCCGAGATCGAAGCTCAAGGCTTCGAACCCTAATTTTTCTGGGAAACAAAGGGAGAAATGGTGGGTACTAGTAGCAATAACTCGTTGGCTGGTCTACAAGATCACTTGAAATTAGCGAGAGAATACGCACTAGAAGGCTCCTACGACACCTCAGTCATCTTCTTCGATGGCGCCATTGCTCAGATCAACAAGTAACTAACCACCTCCTTCTCTCTTCACTCTCGAATCTAACATTTTATCAACCCCCCCTAGCTACTTCGATTTTGTTCATGTTAATGGACCCTAGCTCCAATCCTTAGAAACTGCATTGCTCAATGACATTGGTAGAGATTAAAAAAAAGGCAGTCTTTATGTTAATTTCTAAAAATATACTATCTTTTAGGCATTTAAACAGCCTTGACGATGCCACGTCACGCACGAAATGGATGAACGTCAAGAAGGCAGTAATGGAAGAGACCGAAGTTGTGAAGCAGTTGGATGCAGAGAGGAGAGCGTTTAAAGAAGCTCCCACTGGTCGTAGCCGTCCTTCTTCTCCTCCTATCAATAGTACCAAGTCCTCCTCCTTTGTCTTTCAGCCCTTGGATGAGTATCCTAATTCCTCATCATCCTCCGGTGCTCCAATCGATGATCCTGATGTCTGGAGGCCTCCTACTCGTGACGTCGCTAGCCGAAGACCCGCCAGGGCTGGCCAAAGCGGTATGAGAAAGTCACCAAACGATGGGGCTTGGGCTCGTGGCGGCCCAACAACGCGGGCGGCTCCGGCTTCCCGTGGTGGGAGAGGCGGTAAGTCTGCTGCTGCAAGTGCACGCTCTTCCGCTGTGGGAAAGAAAGGAGCTGCCTCCAAATCTCCCAAGCCTGAGTCTACTGTAAGTTTTATTTAGTCCTGCCTTTTCTTCTTCTTTGTATGCTTTACTGCAAATGATATTTAAAAGTTTGTGGCTTTTGGGATGATTATTAGAATGGTGATGGTGAAGATGGGAAGTCAAAAAGGGGATTGTATGAAGGGCCTGATGAGGATCTGGCTGCTATGCTTGAAAGGGATGTGTTGGACTCAACTCCTGGTGTCCATTGGGATGATGTTGCAGGTTTGTCTGAAGCCAAAAGGCTGCTTGAGGAAGCGGTTGTTCTTCCTTTATGGATGCCTGAATACTTCCAGGTACTTTGTTTGTTTCTTGTGGATGTGTATTCTTAGGCTCGGGAGCAAACCATATAAGAAATGAAGAGAATGAAAGTGTCAGTTCATCTGTTATGTACTTTCTAGTTATGGAGGGATGCTTAATTTGATTGCTCTTCAGGGTATTAGGAGACCGTGGAAAGGAGTTCTCATGTTTGGTCCTCCTGGGACGGGTAAAACTCTGTTGGCAAAAGCAGTTGCAACCGAGTGTGGTACCACCTTCTTCAACGTCTCTTCTGCTACGTTAGCTTCAAAATGGCGGGGAGAGAGTGAGCGGATGGTCAGATGCCTGTTTGATCTTGCCAGGGCATATGCTCCCAGCACAATTTTTATTGATGAGATCGACTCTCTTTGCAATTCCCGGGGGTAATTATTTTGTTCATGACACAGAGATTGATTTCAATACCGAATTGAATGCATTTGTGATCTGGTGAATGTGTGTGTGTATGGATGCAGGGGTTCAGGAGAGCATGAGTCATCAAGAAGGGTGAAATCGGAACTCCTAGTTCAAGTAGATGGAGTGAGCAATACAGCGACAAATGAAGATGGTAGTCGCAAAATAGTGATGGTGTTGGCAGCTACCAATTTCCCTTGGGACATAGACGAAGCTCTCAGGTTTCCTTATATTCTTCTTCTTTTATTGTTTTTTAACGTGCTCAAATATAACGAGTCTGCTGACTCTTGAGCCCTATGCAGGAGGAGGCTGGAAAAACGTATATACATCCCACTTCCAGATTTAGAAAGTCGGAAGGCTCTAATCAATATCAATCTGAGAACAGTTGAGGTTAGTTTTGTGATATGAATACTAATAATATCTCTGTTGGATAGATGCATGCAGCATATATGTAATGGATGGGTTATGTGTGTGTTGTTTCAGGTGGCGAGTGATGTGAACATTGAAGATGTGGCTAGGAGAACAGAAGGGTACAGTGGAGATGATCTGACGAACGTGTGCAGGGACGCGTCAATGAACGGGATGAGAAGGAAGATAGCAGGGAAAACCAGGGATGAGATAAAGAACATGTCAAAGGACGATATCTCAAACGATCCTGTGGCTATGTGTGATTTCGAAGAGGCCATTAGGAAAGTGCAACCCAGTGTGTCTTCCTCGGACATCGAGAAACACGAGAAGTGGCTCTCTGAGTTTGGATCCGCCTAAACCCTTAAGCTTAAACCAATCCACTTTTTTTTTTCATTAAAACAAAGTAATGTGTGAGCGTTTTGTGTTTGTTTATATTGTTATTTATTAATTTGCCATTTATCATAACCTTATGTTGTTTCTGCATTACGTCTATTCAAACTTGAAAAAAAGACTGTATGTTATTCATAAAAAATACTATTTTTTTTTTAATTTTAGGTTCAGAGAGACAAGACAAGGATTGCATGATAATCAATCATCTACTTGAATAATTAAAACAATACACATGACAAGTTTAAGGAAAAAACTTCGAACTTAAGATCAAACTGAAATGAAGATAAATGTTCAAAAAACTAAAGACTAAAAAGAGTGGAGTGGTGGTGCAAAAGAGCCAATGTTTGAGAGTCTTTTTGTGACTCAAACTCTTTATTTTGATTTCATCTTTCCTAAAATCAAATATCAAAAACCCTTTTGTTGTTTATATGTTGGTGGGAGCTGATTTCTCAGGCCAACTGCTTGTAGATTCTCCAAGGGAACCGTTTCCACCTTCCTCTTGAGACACAACAGGTATCTTCACCGATGAAGCTCTCTCCATTTCCTTCTCCAGCTCTTCTTCAGACCTCAAGGCATTGAACTGTCCCTCCAGTGACTTAGCTGCAGCTAACCATGCAGTGACAATGACCAACAGTATCATTCCTAGGTATGGTGTTGAATTGGCTAGTGATCCAAAGGATAAGATCATGAACTGCTGTATTAGAGCACCCCCTGATTTCCCTAACGGGTTGCAAACCACATCAATTGCAGCTTTCCCTTTAACCTGCAAACAAAGCCACAACCCTCAAGCTAAAGGACACACATAGTCCTGGGCATATTATCCTAAACCCGAAAACCGAAACCGAACCAAATTTACAAAAACCCGAACAGTTTCTATTTTTCTAAATCCGAAAAACCGCAACCGAACCGAAAACCAAACGAACCGAATATTTGAAATATAATAAAAAATTAATTATTTTTATTTATATATAATATACTTTATAAATAAAAATATATAAAAACCTTAATATTTTTTGGGGTTTTCCAGTTTTAACTTGGGTTTTCAGTTTTCTCGGTTTTTTTGGTTTTAAACCCAAACCAAAGCCGAACTATTTCTAATTTGGTTCCACTTCAGATTTTATAAAAAAAATAGGAACTCGACCCCAACCCGACATTACCCGATCCGGTCTGATCCAAAAAATGTCCGGTTCCTAAACGGGTCCTAAACACTCCAACCGAATTACCCGAAACCCGAATGCCCAGCGACACACAAATTCATTTCTTCAATGAGCTTTTTTAAAAAGAAGAAAGATTAGCAAACCTTGGTATCCTCATCCAAGGGGATGTAAGCCATTTCTTTACAAGGATCGAACAAGCTGTACTTGGCACTCTTGCTGAAGATATTCTGGAGAGCACCAACATAAACAGCTGCAAGCAGCGGAGTCATACCAAGCTTGGCAACAAGTGGTGCGAATGGGCCACCAAACAGTATCAGAGAGAAGAAGGCAACGCCAGTCAATAACAGAACAGTTGGGGTGATCTTTGCAGCTACTCCCCAACCATACTTATCAAATACGTATTGACTGAGAAGCATCATTGTGAATGTTGCAATACCAGTGCAGGTTGAGAAGTCACCCATAAACGCCGAGTACTCGTTCGGGCTAGGAAACTGCTCAGAGTATAAAGAAGGAAAATTAAAAAGCTAAAGCAATGTGAATGCAAGGGTGGTAATAGATGAGGTGCTGTAACATACCTGAGCTTTAAGCTTTGATTTCCATGTGACTTCCACAAGGTTGATACTAATACCATACGCTACCACTAAAGTAGCAAGATCCCTAATGTATGGTGATGACACCAAGAACTTCAAGCTCTCCATCGTTCCCATCTTTGGTTTGTTCTGTAAAAAAGAGGAAACAAATCAGAAGAGCCCTCTAAGCAGCAAAAACAAACTTCTGCATGCCATTACCTTCTTCTTCAGGCTACGAGTTGGAAGAGGAACGTATCTATTAACCCACCAATAGAGGAAACAGATGGCAAGCCCCATTCCCACCACAATGCTCATCATGGCTTTCAATGAAACTGCCCAGCCATCAACTCCAGGACCAAGATTCTTTCTCAAGTTAGAAAAGTATTTCACCGTTCTTCCGGAGAAAATCAGCGCAACATTGGCTCCAAGTCCGAACAAGGGATAGAATTTCTTGGCTTCATCCACAGTTGTGATCTGCAAAGAGAGTGAACGAACCACTTCTATATGAAAAAAACTCACAAACCACTGACTTGTAATCATATATGCTGCATGATTACACATCAACAAACTCAGCTGCAATGAAAAACTATTACAGTAATAATTAATAAAGCATGTCATCAAACCATACACACACCAACCAACAAAATGAACATCTCTGAGATTTTGAGATTTTGGGGCTGTAGACTATTTAGTAAGAATTTCAATAATTTTTTTTACAAAATTGAAATTATTTTTACCAAAAATTTTTAGGGACATAGGCCAATACTTAACTGGCCTATGTCTGAGAGGCACACAAAAAAAAAAAAAAAATCTACAGGGCAGAGTAATCACCTGATTAGCAAAGCCCCAGAAGAGAACTGAAATAACCACACTACCCCAAAGCTCAGCCATGACATAAAACAAACAGAAACTCCAAATCCTCAAGATAGCAAGAGGACCCATGAACCTTGGACCGAGAGCAGCAAGGAGCTTATCAGCAAGAGCATCCGGGTGAATATAGTTGCTGAGAGGGTACATAACGAAACCAAAGGCCCCAAAGTAGATGATGAAAGGGATAATAACGGTGTAAAAGAGAGCCTTCTTGGAGAGAACATTGGAGAGCTTGGTGTAGAGGAGCATGAACCCAATAGCCATAGGGAGATTGACCCACGTCTTCAAGAAAGGTATAATCTCTGCCGAACTTCCTTTAGCCGTTACGACCAAGACGTCCTTCGTGTCCCTCAGGATCGTGTAGTTGAATAGAATGCAAAAGAACATTAAACCTAAAGGTATAATCTTTTTCAACGTTGTGACCTCCACGCCGAAGATCTTTGGTGATGGTACAATCGCTGCCGTGTCGCCTTCGTTGAGCAGAGCTCCTCCGTCTGCCTCCGCCTTGCATATGAACTCGGTGGTTCTCTCCTTGTGGGAAATGGAAATCTTTGGGTCAAAGGATTGAGCTTTCTTGAAGGAGAGAGACAAGGCGGGTGGAGTTCTTGGCTTGGAGGAGAAAAGTCTATGCTTTAAGCCGTGGGATGGGTGGAGAAGGCTTCTTCTCGCTCCGATGGGTTTGGCGGGTAAGGAGAGGATTCCTCTGGTTTGTATCGCCGCTTCCATCTCTCTCTCTTTGGGAAAATACACGGAGAGAAATGTGAGAGGAGATGATGATGATGATAAAAGGAGGAGGTGAGTGGGTAGTGCGAAGAAGAAGAAAGAATATAGTTTTTTTTTTTTTTTTTTGCCAATGAGATATTTACAGGATGTAATAAAAAAAACACTAAAAGGTCACTGTCTGAATGCTAAATAAGCTAATTTTTCGGATTTAAGGAAATAAAATTGGTCTCGGGAAGGATAAATTTGCGGTCGTGTTGTTCAACCATGTCCATGTGAGTTTTTTTATTTCATCATTTCATGGTAGAAAAAGTCTCAAGAGGGTGATACAGCAAATTTCTGTTTTACCCTCAAATTCACAAGTTAAAATGACTGTAATGACCCTTTTGGGATTATTTATTACTAGAGGCTTGGTGGGTGGCAACGACTTTCTTTTCTTTTGAGTTAGGTGGCTAAATAATGCTCTATTTACTTTACCCAAATTAAATCACGTGTTATATAATTTAATATTAAGAAAATAGTACTATTATTTATTCATATTTTCCAGGTTTTTATAGTGTAATCAGATGGAATTTATTCCAGAGTTTCGAACTTCGTTTGTCTTTGTCAAATTTTTATGTTTACTATCAGGGTGGTCGGTATGTTCTTATAGAATTAGTTTGCGTACCATTGCAAAATAGACAATATAAACCTTCATGTGAAAAATATTTATGTCAAGTGTCAAAACAAAATAGATTTTGGATTGATTATCTTCCTTGATTTGGTCGAGCATCACAGTTAGTCCTACACTCGATTGTTTTTCCCTTTTCAAACGTAAAGGAATTTGCATCCTGAGTTCATTTCTGACGGCGGCCCAAAAAAAGACGACAAAAGGAAATAAGCTGACCAAACTCTTATATGGAGTACATTTTAGTGGCAATTTATTTATTTTGCGTCATTTTGTCAACTTTAATATCACATAATTCTATTCCAAGGACCAGTTAGAAAACATATATTCGCTGGAAAGGTATGAAGGTGGTCTAAATGTTTTCAAGAGGCGCATCATCTAATCTAGGGGGATACGATTTTGAATAACAAATGACATATGAAAAAGATGTCACCGACTCAGCGGCCGTTCTACCAAGAACATCTTCAAAAGAAATTCTATAACTTTAAATATAAAATTTTTTGTTCTCTAAAAAGAAACTTGAAAACTTCAAATTTAGATTTTTAAGAAGTGAAACTTCATATTTGGAGTTTCACTACTCAAAACTCTAAATTTGAAGTTTCATCTTTTTATTTGCATTTTGGTCCTTATAATTAATTACACATCATATTTATGATTTTCAAGTATTTTCAAATTTATCGTTTTATTTTGTAAAACTTTGTATATCATAAATATTTAAAATCTATTTTAATAAATTCAAATTTGACACGTAAAATTAAATAAAAAATTTTAAATAAGATTTATAATATCTAAAACTAGAATCAGACAACAAGAATATTACAAAAGAAACTTAATAATTTAAAAAAAAAAAAAAAGATTCATGAAGACATAATTATTACACAAATTTAAATATTACAACAACACTAATAGTCTAGTAAATTTTCTTCGGAACCTCTAAAATATTGTCTAAACAAATTTTGTGTAACCGAAAATGGACCATTACGAAAATAATTTTATGGAATAATGTGTTATTTTGCTTGTAGTTTAATATTTAATTATGTATTTCTATTTATAATTTTATATTTTAGTATAATATTTTATTAATTAATATTACTGTAATATTTATATATATGTGCTAGTTATTTATAAAAGTTTTATTGATTTATATTAATTATGACAAATATAAAGACCATAGTATAAATTATAAATAATTTTGAAGTTAAATTTGAAATTTTACTTTTGGAGAAGAACACCTTGAAACTTCAAATATAGAGTTTTGTAAAGTCTAAAATAGAGAGTTCTTTTGGAGATGCTCTAAGCGTGGCACTTGCCCCCTATAAAATTATTAAATTCATTGTAACTTGCCCAGAATTTTGTTATTTACGTTTATTGAAAATCATGTTTTAGCTTTATATGTGTATTTACATATGATTTGCCCCCCAGTAAAATTTTGCTCTACATCCGCCCCTGCACCGACTGTGTCTTGAGCTGCATCTTTCTCTTTTTCTATTAGAGTTTAATCACCAATCCATGCAAACACATGTTTTTAGTGATTAATTATGATGCAAATAAATGTTTTTGTTCCTAATATACAGTATATTTTGTATCTTTTGAAATAAATGATTTTTTGTGATACTTCAAAGAAAAATGACTCACGGATCTTTCTGTAAGAAAAATCGATATAATTTATGTTTTCATATTCAAACAAAAAAATCGATAATTTTGATGAAGAGGATAATTGGCAGCCGTGGGATGAAAGAGACGGCTCCGATTGTCAGTGCACCCAACTTGCCGAAGAAATATCACAAGGAGGGAAAGAGGCATGGGAGGGAGCGTGTTGCTGACCTAAAAAGATCCAATCGATTCCCTCCATTCCCAATATTCCTTTTATTACAACCCAACGGTAATGAGATCTTCCACTTGGCGACGTAATAACGGTTCTTCATATACATGCAAGCAAAATTGCACTTTTTACCCAGAGATATTTGTACCGGGTGTGTGTGTGTGGTGATAATAGAAAGAAACAAACGGTGTTTCTTGTATACACGTCACAACCTTCCTTGACAGCTTTGCTCTTTCCGCCCAAGATGTTTCTCTCTTTTGTCTTTTTTTTTCTACAAAACAAAACTCCTCCGACGGCTCCGTATATGCCACGCCATTTTCAAGAATCCTCTCTTTGCAAGCAAAGGCATAATTCATCTTTATCCTGTTATTACTGGACTTGGACATTTTAGATGTTCAGTTAGGCCCGTTTACAAACAAAAGTGATCAGAACCAAAGCTAGCAGCAATACTCTCACTCATTACTGGACTTGGACACAAAAAAGGTTTGAAATGGTTCATTCTCTGTCACACACGCATACACAAGCATTCCCTTTTTCCTCAACAGAGTTGACAACCTTACCATCTTGCCCATTACTCTATGAGCTAATGCACTTGCTTCAAGGTCTTTCTGAGTGGCTGAGTGATCAGCTGAAGTCTAAGTAGTTGTGTATCATTCATCATAATTCATAACCAGAGTTATTGTTTGGAGTCTTCTATTTATTTATCAGTTAAAAGATGAGTAACATTCCATCTTTTTTATTCTAAGTTACTCATAAAACCAGACTACCCCAATTTATTGTTTGAAGCTTGGAGGTTTCTGAAGTGAATCGACCACCAAATAACCCAAACAGAAACATTAAAAAAAATACAGTACCTAAGCAAAGCCTCAAACTAAACGTTAGAAAGACAAGAGGAGCAAGCAGAAAGAACAAAAGGAGTAGGAGGAAAGAGTCTGACTCAATCCAGAATATCAGAGATAGCTGTCTTCTTAAACGGATCACCTTGAGCCAACTGTGCAGCCATAGCCTTGTTCGGAAAGATATTATCAGCCTTCATTCTATCTCTCATCCCATACGCAGGAGCTTTAGCGTTCGAGTAACCCTGCATGAGTGCCTGGAACTGCCTAAGCCGAGATGTATACCCAACCTCCCTCATCTTCTGGAATATCTTCTCCGTGTTATGAACATCTCCCCGTTTCGCGTACTCGTCCATGATGTACATGAACGAGCTCATCATCAGCTTCGTATGGCTCTGTTTCGACGCCTTGCTCAGCAGAGAATCAGCCTTCTCAACTTCCCCTGCTTCCACGTATAGCCTGATGAGCGCATCCCATGTAGACGCCTCGATCCTGCAACCGCTCTCCGCCATTCGCTTGACCAGATCCTTCCCCTTTGAGAGCATCTTGTGATCCACGTACACCCTCAGGAGAACAGAGAAAGTGTTTGAAGAAACCCTTCTGTCCATCTTGATAACCTTCTCGAAAATCTCCTCTGCCTCTTGCACCTTATCGAGCTTCCCAAAAGCTTGGATCGCAGAAAGAGACTCCTCAAAGCGAGGCTTCGATTCGCAGATCTTCCACACTCTCCTCACCTCGTCTTCTCTCCCGAGAGAGGCGTAGATGGATAGCAAATCTTTGAACGCTCTGCGGTTCGCCTCTAAGCTTTCCCCTTCCATCTCTTTCAAAACACTCTCTGCTTTCTCCTTAAGCCCAGCTACCGAGTAGTGCCTAGCGATGATAGCTTGCGTGTTGAAGTCAGGCTCAACGCCTTCGTCTTTCATCGTCTCCACAACCTGCTCCATCCCCTTTATGTCGTTAGACGACCCTTTGACGTCAATCAAGATTTTGTAAGTGAGGAGACTCGGCTTCACGTTCTCTTTCTCCATGAGGAGAAGCACGTCAGAGATCTTCTTTCTGTCGACTCTCTTGTAGAGGAGAAGCATCTGATCGCAAGTGAAGCCAGAGCGAGGGAATCCCAAGTCCTTCATTCTGTTGAAGACAAGCTCAGACTTCTTGACGTTGCAAGCAACCACACAGTTCGCCAGGAGGGTGCGGTACATCACTTCCCCTCTGAAGGATTTGGGGATCTTGTCCACGTAAGCTTCTCCCTTCTCCAAGCCACGCGTTTTAACAATCAGATCTAACCGAGAAGCGTAGTCTCTCTCGTTCATTTCGATCTTCTTATTTGCCTCCAACCACTCTGACATCTATAGGAAAACAGAAAACACAAGCAAAAGCGTTGGAACACATCCAAGTCAACACAACAACAAGTAAAGTTTACCTGTAAGGCTCTTCCGTACATGCGACGCCTACGTAGCTGGAGCATGGCTTTAGCAACGTCAGTGCGGCTGATCTCATTTCCTTCTTCTTCCACCCATTTATCAAGCGCACTGCCTACAGAGAGACCCCCTGCAGAGACAATGGCCTTGAAAAGCTCGGATTGCTTCTTTTCTAAAGTCTTTCTACTATCATCGGTTTCAGTGAGGTCTAGCTCCAGCTCTTCTTCTTCATCAGCAGAGAGCTTCCCCTCATCAACGTCACTCTCATCACTACTACTAGTAGTGGACTCTTGGCCTGATTTGGAATTTTCAAGTTCGGAGAAACCGTCTTCGAGGTCGTCATCTTCCTCTTGATCACTTTTAGTGCCGGCACTCGAGGAGAGAAGACGTTTACTCATAGAAGACATGTGGTGAACTCTTGGAAGGGGTTCAAGTTGTTGATCGTGAACAAAGGAATGGGATTGAAGAGTGAAGAAGCTTCTTTCTCCGGATGGTATCTCTTGTTTTGAATAAACAGCATTAGTACAAGCACCAAGTCGGAGTCTCTGGGATCTGAAAATTAGTATCAATACAACTCAACACAGACAAAAAAAAAGGAACCTTTTTGCTAGATTGCAACAAAGCGAAAGCCTAAAAAGGAGATATCTTTCGGATCAAAACGAGAGAGAGAGAGAGAGATTCTAACCTCCGCAAAACCTTGGAAAGGGCGAACATGATTGGTCCCTCGAAACGATCACTGCAATTTTTATCTGATTGCTATTTGAACAAAGCAAAAACAAAACACAAAGATCAGACTAAACAGTAACAAAAAGAAGCTTTAGATACAGTAAGCAATAGATCAGATTCGAAAAGTAAAAGCGAAGAAGCTTACAGTCGTGTGAAATTGGAGTCGACAAAGAAGAAGAAGAAATGAGAACAGAGAGTTGTGTGTTGATGAAATGAGAAGGGTTTAGGGTTTTTACGCTCTTTTCGGGAATGACGGTTTTGTCCTCGGATAAGCGTCTCTCGACACCAGGCTCACCAGATGGGCTTTTAAAGTATGTGCTGAAAGCCTGAAACCCTTCGGCTCTGACTGTGTATTGGAGTAAAAAATTAGAGGAAAAACAATTTTCATCTCTGAAATAAAACCAATCAGGTAAAATCATTTTAGTTTGGCGAGGATAAATGTAGGAGATGGATTGCATCCCTACACAAAGTCCATAAGATAGTAGATCTGGCCTTTCAAATCCAGAACATCGACTCGACGAGACCCAAGACAATACATCAGCTCGGCTTATGACTCTTTTTAGCTAACTATTAGGAACGACTAAACACATCCAGTTTAGCGGCTCAATTCATCGGGATAGTTACTCGGCCCGACGAGATAAAACCCATTAGAGCACAGTAACCTAAGGCAACGATAGATGCGGATCACCGAAGAGGAGGAAACAAAGAGAAAGAGATTCAAACATCAAGACACACACTTGCGGCTAGAAATTCTAGCCGACTTGTAACCGACAAAGATCTTTCCGATCTAATAACCGTCTTCGAACTAATCCACCGACGAGTTTTGTCTTTCTCACTGGAATCCGACCAAACTCGGTTCAAATAGTAAATAATTTTGTAGAGTAATATATTTCTCTCTTTTCTATAAGAGTCAGAAAATTTAGTGCATTCCCTCTATTTCTTTTCCTCTAATTTTCTCTAAATTTAGTTATTCCAAATTACTCCAATTTCGCCAATCACACTCTTTGTTAACCTTTAACGGTAATGGATTCTTCTTCTTCTCTTTTTGCTCAAATACCTTTTTACATGTACATAAACATCAACAAGCTGGAAAATGTCTAATCTGCATCTACACACATCTTACGGATAATGTCTAATTAAAAACAGTGACCAACCTCCAAGCTTTGGATGCTACTATGAAACAGTGCTACAAACTCCTACAATGCTTTGACAACAATTCCCCTGTCTGTCTCTGATTAGTTGATTCAGACATCAGATTTGGCACTCAAAGTTCTGGAAGACTTGGTCTCTGCTCCAGAAGCACTAATGGAGCTTCCGGTGTCAGGCATATAGTGGTAATTGTAATTAATTCTGGTCACTAAATCAGCCAAATGAGGAAAGTGTCCCACATTCAGCTTCGAAGACAATACCTGCAAGTTCAATTTCCCATTAACCAACCCCTTTATTACCAACCATGAGAGGTCAAGTTACAAGAACATAAAGAGTTTTAGATAAGCTGTTCTTACTCTAAGGAGGAAAGCAATGCAGTCTTCAAATTGTTTCTCAATGTGCTCTATTTCCATTTCGCATCTTGCTTCGATCGTTGAAGCTGCTCCTCCGCTGCTCAGTGTCTGTTGTATTGAGTAGAATTCTAGTGTATTGAGTAGAATTCTAGTGCTAGTCCAAGAATCATGTTGAAACGACTTGCGATGATTGCCCACTAAACAAAACACACCAAAACACTTTGTTTTTTTATAGAGCCACAAAATTCATATTATTTATGCAATCAAAAAGAGATCATTACCAACTTTTCTTGAACCACAAAGCATTGCCTCTGAATCGATAACAAGTAGGTCTCGTGTACATATATGACCTCCTCCAGAGATCCTGCTTTTGCCATAGCTTCGCATAGTTCACGCCATGCCGTGTGATATACCTGCCTCACAAATATCCAGTTTACGCCCCGACAAGTTTTCCATATTAACTTATATTACTCCAACTAAAAACAACCAATGATGTAGTATCAGAACATACCCTATCCATTACATATTGATGAAAAGCATCCACAAAACTGAGGAGCTTCTGTTCCAGTAACCAGTGGTGCTTGCGGATTTTGGCTGCAGAGCCTTTACCCTATTATACACAAAACGCACCAAGTCACTAAGTTTATCAAACTAAACCACACTATTATGATTGATTACTAATTATATTCATCAGTATTGATTAAAAGACTGATTAGGCTCTTTGAAACTGGACTTGAATGTCACATGAAGCATTCTAAAATGGTAGAAATGAGTTCAAGAGAGCGATATCAAAGGACCTTCCACATCCACCTCCATGCTTTATCAAGCACATATTTTTCTCGGTTGACCTTCAACAAAAATCCCATCACCTGTTTTCATTTAAAATAATTAAGACAGAACAACAAAATGTCTTCCCTAGAAGAATAGCTGGATGAGAAAGGGTTACCTGGTTATACTTCTTTATGGCCTCACTGTTGGCAATCAGTTCAAGCGGCCATGGCACCTTAAAAAGAGAATATAGTTCAGATCCTTAAATACAGACAGATGCAACCATGTTTTAAGCTAATACGTTGCAATTGGTTGGAATGAGTAAATGTCTTTCTCTAGACCTTGTATGTGAATTTCAGAGACTCGAGGCAGTCTATCCCAAAGTTGTTAGGGCGGCTTTTACGAATTGAGGAAAGGGGTATAACGTTACTCTTGTCATCTTTGTCTTTGTCTAAACAACATTTTCTGGAAATAGATACCACTAATGAATCAGCACTGTTTAACAGCATGGCATCAGCTGAATTTCTAATTAATTCCGGTATATATAACCATTACAATTTGGAGTTAATTGGGTTTGTATGAGCACACATAGGACAATAGAACAAGGATACATAAGAAAACCACTAACAAGCAGAAATTTCGTAGAAGTTATTGACATGAAGACATGAATAAGATTAATATAAGGTGGCTCAGTTATGACATGAGGTGGCCGAGTTACATGAGGTGGCTGAATTACATGAGGTGGCTGAATTATGACATGAGGCGGCTGAGTTACATGAGGTGGCTGAGTTATGACATGAAGAGGTTGAGTTGTTGAGACGAAAAAAGAGCTGATGGAGCCTCTAGAATACCCAATTATCCAGCAAATCTTATTATCTCTTTTGAGTTTGATGTTTATATAAAACCATTGTATGTGTAAACAAAAAGATTAAGAAAATAAGTTCCTCATTCTTGTGTGTCTCTCTCTCTATTCTCTCATCATGTTCTTCATCTGATTTCTCTTAAATCTCTTAAACTTTCATGGTATCAGAGCATAATAGCTCCAGAAACCTTATTCTCTACTCATTCTCAAACATTACTTCCGCGAATCTTTGATTATTTTTTAAAATTTATTTCTTTACCCACTGGATAATAACTGTTCTTGAACTGTTCTTGAGCTTCTCATCCGCAAATCACCATATTTTTCTCTTTTCTTGCTGAATCTTGAGTTGTTCCTGATGGATAATAACTCAAAGATGATTGTGATTCCAGTTACCCTTAAGGGAACTAACTACTTACTGTGGGCAAGGCTTGTCAAAACTGCTTTTGGAGGCAGAGGACTCTGGGTGGTAGTTGAGGAGGGCAAGAACCCAAAGAAAAAGACCATGCTAGGAGAGGATGGAAAAGAAGATGCTGTTGGTGCTGCCGCTGAAGACAAGAAAAGAGGTCAGGAGGATCTCATGGTGTTGTCTATCATCCAGAACAGTCTTGAAACCTCAATCTTGGAAGCTTACTCCTACTGTGAAACTTCTAAGGAGCTATGGGATACACTCCAGAAGGTGTATGGCAATGTTTCTAACATCAATAGAGTGTTTGAAGTCATGAGGGCTATCAATACTCTTATTCAAGAGGACACTGACTATGATAAACACTTTGGGAAGTTCAGATCTTTGTGGGCTGAGCTTGAGATGTTAAGGCCAGGGACTGTTGATCATGATGTGTTGAATGTAAGGAGAGAGCAAGACAAGGTCTTTGCACTCCTTTTCACCCTTAATCCAGGGTACAATGATCTAATCAAGCACATCCTCAGGAGCAAGGAACTTCCATCACTTGAAGAGGTGTGTGCACAGATACAAAAGGAGCAAGGATCAGTGGGTATCTTTGGAGGAAGAGGGGAGCTCACCATGGCTAACCAAGCTCACAAAGGTACTGAGACAAAAGCTGATGGCACATCTAATAAGGGGTCTTACAAACCAGAAGATAAGAAGGTTTGGGTGTGTGATCACTGCAAGAAGAAAGGTCATGGCAAAGACAAGTGCTGGATTCTTCATCCACACCTCAAGCCTCAAAAGTTCAGAACTTCCCAAGCTGATGCAAGAGCTAACTTCTCTGGTGAGATGGGGGGGACCATCCACTTATGTGCGGAATACAACTAATGGTGATGGGAAGACATTGACATTCAGTGGAGACTCAGCCGTGAGAGCTACACAAGATGATTCCATCAAGAAGTCAGACATTGATGCACTCATCAAAACTCTCAAAGAGTCTGGTAACGCACTTGGTATCTCTCTCAGTGCATCATATAAATTGCCTAAGGCTCTTGGTACATCAGTACATCAACCGCATACATCTAGTAGTGTTAAGCCTTTAGTTATAGACTCAGGAGGTTCTCACCACATGATTAGTGATGCTAAGTTGATTAAAAACATAGAACCTATCTTAGGTAATGTCATGATTGCCAATAGAGATAAAATACCAATTAAAGGTGTAGGAACTCTTAAGTTGTTTGAAAAAGATAATATAGCTTTTTACATGCCAGCGTTTGCTTCAAATCTTTTATCAATCAAGAGAGCCACCACTGATTTGAATTGCAATGTGATTTTTAGTCCTAATGAGGTTGTGTTTCAGGATATTGAGACCCTTAAGTTGATTGGCAAAGGTGTTACAAAGGAGGACTTGTACCTACTTGAAGACATCAAGCCTGTCTCCAATTTATCTTCTGCTTTTACTTCAATTCCTGTTTTAGATCATGATGTATTATGGCATGCTAGGCTAGGCCACCTCCATTCTCGTGCACTGAACCTTTTATTAACTGATGTTTCTTTTAAAAGTGATGGCTGTGAAGCATGTATTCTTGGCAAACATTGCAAGACTGTTTTCCATAAGTCATCTACAATCTATGAAAACTGCTTTGATCTTATACATTTTGATATCTGGACTGCTCCATGCACTTCTAGGAAAAATCATAGATATTTTGTCACCTTTATAGATCAAAAATCTAAGTGTACTTGGCTGACTATGATTCAAACTAAAGATAGGGTGCTAGATGTTTTTATTAATTTTCAGAATTACATAACTAATCAATTCAATGTTAAGATCAAAGTATTCAGGTCAGATAATGGGGGAGAATACACAAGCACAACCTTCAAAAATCATCTAGCTAAACATGGAATTATTCATCAAACCAGCTGCCCATACACACCACAACAAAATGGTGCAGCTGAGAGGAAAAATAAACATCTTATGGAGGTAGCTAGGTGTATGATGTTCTACACCAATGTGCCCAAGAGATTCTGGAGTGATGCAGTCATGACTGCTTGCTATCTTATAAATCGCACACCAACAAGAGTGCTTGGTGATTGTACTCCATATGAGGTATTGAACCATAGAAAACCCTTTCTGAATCACTTGCGTGTATTTGGGTGCTTGTGCTATGTTTTGCAGCCAGGTGAACTGAGAAACAAACTTGAAGCTAGGAGTACTAAAGCCTTATTCATTGGCTACTCTACTACTTAAAAGGGCTACAAGTGTTATGTTCCAGAATCAAGAAGGGTTCTGATCTCCAGAGATGTAAAGTTTGTGGAATCCAGAGGCTATTATGAGGAGAAGAGTTGGGACAAGCTCAAAGATCTATCTCAAACACCCTCGGATAGGGCACATAACTTGAGGTGTATCATGGAGAATCTTGGCATCAGTTTACTAAAAGACCCAGAGAAGATCAGGGAAGTCCCAACACAATCTGTAGAAGAAACAGTAGAAGATGTTGGATTCACTCATCCTGATCATGAGGGGGGCAATGGGAATGAGGTGCAGCCTGCACATGATCAAGATGAGATACAATCAGAAGCAGATGCTCAGACTCAAATGGAGACGCAAAGTGATGGAAATGAAGCAGAACCTCAACAAATTCAACCACTGAGTAGGAGTACCAGAATGAAGAAACTATCCAAGTGGGTCGACACCAGAGTGTACTTCAACAGCAATGTTGTGGCTCACCCTATCCAAGTAACATGTTCTTTTGCAAGTTATCCTCAAGAGCATGTAGTCTTCGTCAGCAATCTGGATCAAGACTATGTTCCAACAACTTATGAAGAAGCTATGGAGCATGAAGAATAGAGAAACTCAGTTGGAGATGAATTTGGAGCCATGATCAAGAATGACACTTGGTATGAGACTGAGCTTCCCAATGGAAAGAAAGCAGTCACCAGCCGCCTACTCTGGTGTGAAGACAACCAAAGAGGAAGAAGACAAGACTAGTAGCAAAGGGATACACTCAAGTCTATGGAAAAGACTACCTAGACACATTTGCACCAGTAGCTAAACTTCATACCATAAGGATTCTACTCTCAGTTGCTGTGAACTTGGAGTGGGATTTGTGGCAGATGGATGTCAAGAATGCTTTTCTTCAAGGAGAGCTGGAAGATGAGGTCTATATGAGGCCACCACCTGGTATGGAAGACATGGTCAAGCCAGGAAATGTCCTAAGGTTGAAGAAAGCAATCTATGGATTAAAACAGTCACCAAGAGC
>NC_027753.1:24399202-24406350 GCF_000695525.1 Brassica oleracea var. oleracea | reverse complement strand
AATCTTGATCTATGTAGATGATATCATCATCACAGGGAGTGACAAGGAAGGTATCATCTCAACTAAAGATTTTCTTAAGTCTGCTTTTGATATTAAAGATTTGGGTGAGTTAAGGTACTTTCTATGGATAGAAATATGCCACTCTAAAGAGGGGCTTTTCTTATCTCAAAGAAAGTACACACTTGATATCTTGAAAAAGGGAGGAAAGCTTAGGGAAAGAGGAGCCAAAACACCACTTGAGGAAGGCTACAAAGTGTTGCGTGAGGGGGAGATTGAAAATGAGCCATTTGGAGACTTCAAGTTGTATAGGAAGATGGTTGGGAAACTGATCTATCTCACCATTACAAGACCAGACATCTGATTTGCTGTGAATCAAGTCAGTTTGCAAGCACCTAAGATTCATCATTGGAATATGGTAGAAAGGATCTTGAGATATCTAAGGGAAGCTCCTGGCGAAGGTGTATGGATGGGTTGCAACAAGAGCACAGAGATTGTGGGACATTGTGATGCAGATGGGCTGGTGACAGGATAGACAGGAGGTCTACTACAGGCTATTGCACTTTCATTGGAGGCAACTTAGTCACTTGGAAGAGCAAGAAGCAGAAATTTGTATCATGTTCAAGTGCTGAGGCAGAGTATAGGACAATGAGGAAGCTTACTAGTGAACTCATCTGGATCAGGAACCTGCTAAGAGACTTGGGTATAGAAGCAACAACACCAATCACAATGCACTGTGATAATCAGGCGGCCATCCACATTGCTTCAAACTCAGTGTTTCATGAGAGGACAAAAGACATTGAAGTGGATTGTCACAAGGTGAGACAAGCTGTGGAGCAGAAGATCATTTTACCTTGCTAGACTAGAAGTGAAGACCAGCTAGCTGATATCTTCACCAAAGGAGCAAGCATCAAAGTCTGTGAGTACATTCACCCAAGATTAGGGCTCATAGACTTAACTAGATCATGATCCCCTTAAGCCATGAAGCATCTACTCTTTTTCGTTTGTGTGTTTTTGTCCCATTGGGTTTTTTACACAAAAGGTTTTAATGAGGGATGTCTTCATGGGTTCCAAGCTTAACCATGCTTTGTGGTAAAGCTTGAGGGGGAGTATTGACATGAAGACATGAATAAGATTGATATGAGGTGGCTCAGTTATGACATGAGGCGGCTGAGTTACATGAGGTGGCTGAGTTACATGAGGTATCTGAGTTTTGACATCAGGTGGCTGATTTACATGAGGTGGCTGAGTTATGACATGAGGCGATTGAGTTACATGAGGTGGCTGAGTTACATGAGGTATCTGAGTTTTGACATCAGGTGGCTGATTTACATGAGGTGGCTGAGTTATGACATGAGGCGATTGAGTTACATGAGGTGGCTGAGTTACATGAGGTATCTGAGTTTTGACATCAGGTGGCTGATTTACATGAGGTGGCTGAGTTATGACATGAGGCGGCTGAGTTACATGAGGTGGCTGAGTTACATGAGGTATCTGAGTTTTGACATCAGGTGGCTGATTTACATGAGGTGGCTGAGTTATGACATGAGGCGATTGAGTTACATGAGGTGGCTGAGTTATGACATGAAGATGCTGAGTTGTTGAGACGAAAAAGAGCTGTTGGAGAGTGTTGACTCTAAGGTGTGAACACAGATTTGAATTTGGATTTAGATCTGATGGAACCCTTAGAATACCCTAGTATCCAGCAAATCTTATTATCTCTCTGGAGTTTGATGTTTATATAAAACCATTGTATGTGTAAACAAAAAGATTAAGGAAATAAGTTCCTCATTCTTGTGTGTGTCTCTCTCTATTCTCTCATCATGTTTTTTTATCTAATTTCTCTTAAATCTCTTAAACTTCCAGAAGTGATAACTATAAAGTTCACCAAACCTGGTTACCTGAAGGATTATGTTCAGTTCAAAATCATCATCTGATAACTCTCCCTTGCCCAGCCTATTGAATATGACAGTCAGAAAATACTGCAGAAGGTCCCCTGAAAAATTTAATGATTTTACTAAGATTCTAGATACGATTCTATAAGCCTAAGGGGTTGAAGCACATAATAAACATACCTGAACCTAACAAGTAAATGGCACGCAACACCGCAAGTTCATGCATCAGTCTCCACTCATTCATTAGTTTTGACAAAATCACTTCGCCAATGTAGACCACCTACAACACACACAAATTTCATAAGGTAACAAAAGTATGCACGCCGTAGGAACAAACAAACGGAAACGCCAAGCTTACATCACCATACCTGCCTCCTGAGTCCTGATGTAGATTGTGAAGCATTCTTGCATTATTAAACCAAGAAGTGGAGTATCCATTGACTCTGCCTTTAGCATCCGGCAGAGAACTCTTGAAAGAAGTGTACTATTCTTTTGGTAAGGTAGCAATTCTGACATACGGAGTTTCGGCTTTGTTGTTGATAACAAAGCTTTAAAGTCAGTTATCAGAAAGTTTTCCACTTGGAAGAAAAGTGAAGGAATGGACATAGAATGATCATCTAATCACACTATCAAAGTACCTGGAAGGACGGAAGCAAAGTGGGGAAGGGAAACAACGTTTCTAGAACTTCGGTGTCATCCTGAGAAGAAATATACTCAGATCTAGCCACGCCAGACCCCTCGAAGTCATCACTCAGCAAACTCTCATCATTCAGAGAGGGTAGACAATAGTTGTGTGATAAGTTCAGGACATTCCAAGCATCTGTATTCCTCTCAAGATCCATTTTAGAAACCGAAACAACAGGGTTTTCATGACAGAACAAACCCTGCAGCGCCTTTTTGATAGTGATACCATTTTTTTCCTCCTTAGCACCAGTAACATAACATGCACTCTGATGTTCCGATTTGGCCTCCATAGCTCTTCTTTCATGCACATCACTGACCAACAACTTATACCAAAATCTCTCTGAGCATGTGAGAACTGGAAGATCTTTATCATCCATGCCATTCTCCAGCTCTCCACTTATATTTGAAGCTAAAGCTGGAGAATTTTCTAAAGACATGGAAGGAATATGCTGCATCAGCTGCAGTGACTTTCCACCAGAAACAATCGACATGCAAATGTCTTTTATGAATAGTGGGCATAACACCCGATTCTTCTGCTCTTTTTCTCTGTCAAAAACTGAACTGCGGTCATTCCCACTCAGTCCTTTCTTTCATTTAGTGAATTTACACTAGATTTTGGGCTCGGCATCCTCATTAACATATAGCTTTTCTCCCAAAACTCTGCATCTTTTATGGAGACCGACTGTTTGGCTGTAAAAAACAACTGCGAAGAACAAAAGTGAATCTTCATCTCGACCAAAAGTTTGACATCATCAACCAATATTCGTTGAATTCAACGCATAAAACACCTACCTATCCAAAAGGATCATCAAGAGTTCCTTCAAACAACCATGTGTCCAAACCCTCTATATATGGCAGTAAATTTGCAGCAGCATGTGAAATCCTTCCACCTGGTAAAGATACTATCAATTAGGGAAGTGATTAACAAAACAAAAACAGAAAAAAATAATGATAAAGAAGGCCACACCTCACCACCTTGTATAAGACATACTTGATCCAACTTCTCGTAAAGGTAATCAAGAAGTTGGACAGCAACTTCAGCTGCGGAAATAGTTGAACTTGAGTCAAAGTAAGCTTGAGGGATTGCACCTCGTACGACTTGTAAAAGGTATTCAGCACCTGAACACAGACTAGCACATGGAAAGAAAGAATAAATCTTGTACACACCTAGATAAAGAGCTTGTTAGCCCCAAGAGAGTTGGAGTGAGGGTAACATTAGAAGTGTTGATCTTCACTTCCTCGGTTAAGGCAATATCTCTGAGTCTCTGTGTCTATAACAATGTTAAGCCGGCCCTGGAACCATCTCTGTGGTTTTAGCGAGGAAAGTCTGTCCAGTTTGGTCCCAGGTTATGAAGGGAGTAGACAGACCTTGCATATCTTGTAATACACCTCTCATCTGTCCTATAATTTTTTTTAAAACAAGTGTTGGAAAAGAAAGTTGTTCGCCGGTAAGAAACCGAGGGATGATAAATTTTTTTTTTTGAATTGAATGTTAAATTTAATTCAAAAGAAAAATACCTTGTTACAACAAGTGCATCCTATTTTAGAGTTTCAAATTGGTAAAAAGATCTTCTACTCATATCTTTCCCAAATAAAAAACTGCAACATTCAAAATATGATAAAGAACTCCTATCTTGTGCTGAACCACTTTACCATTCCTCCCTCATACTTTTTTTTATCTCCCTTCCTTCTTATCACTGTGAACTTGTTTCTCAATCTCTTTATCAATCTTCTTGACAATAAGCACAGCAGGAGCAGGCTTCTCTCCATGTCTTCTTCTGTTCCTCTCCATCCATATGGCATGTACTGCAGATTGAAACACATGCCTCACGATATATAGACTAAGACTATCCCATGTGGGGTCGTTTGACAGCAGCCCAATGAGATTATCCCAGTCCGTCGTATATAGACTCCTCATCACCCCTCTTACAAGCGCTTCCCAAATCTCCATAGAGTAAGAGTACTCAAAAAACAGATGCTTCCTCGTCTCTAGTGGCTCACTACAGAACCCACAAGATACATCCACATTTAAGTTCCAACTTCTTAAGCGATCATCAGTAGAGAGTCTTCCATGAATCGCAGTCCAGAGGATAAAAGAATACCGAGGAGTTGCATGCTTAAACCACACAGCTTTGTGCCAGCCACACAGCAAATGCTTCTCTCAAATTATAAACCAAGTTTCTCACTCTGGACTGCATTACCAGATCCAATTCAATCACGCTCACTGAGGGAGTGGAGTGTGTCCAAACTCTGCGATTGCATATCGCCGGCGGAATCAGGGTTTCAAAGCCAGTCCGATCAACTAGAAGCAACGAACTCTATAGTTTTTTTTTGTTCGGCTTCACTGTGAATTTTGATTTCCATAAGCGAAATTGCCAAATATTAATTTATTATTAACTAAACCTTGTTAAATAAAATACAGAGAGATAGAAAAAGGACTGATATATGTATTTTCTTCTTGGTGTGAGTCAACGAGAGAGAGAGAATAGCTTTGTGTTTTGTGTGAAAGATCTGAGAGAGTAAGAGAAAGATATTATTATTGCTCATCTATCTTTTACAAAAAAAAAGAGAGAAGCACTATTTATAGATGAGTAAAGTCGGTTAATTCTGACCAACTTGAAAGAAGAAGACAAAATCACCAAGAGGTGATGGGTGACTGTTTTTACAGATGAAAGACACCTGTTCTCCTTTGGATAACCATTCTTTTTATAATTATCTCTTTAACACTCCCCCTTGATTATCCAAACTTGTATTACGTAGTGCTTCGTTAAAAACCTAGTCATGGAAAAACCCATTGGGACAAAAACCATGACAAGGGAAAAATAGTACACTGTCCGTAATCTCCCCCTGAGAATAGTGGACCTAGCTTTTTCTTCAAAAGTCATGCAAATGCCGCATTCTGATACCGTAGATGTGTTTTCGGAATGTTGTAGTTGGAAGAGCTTTGGTGAACAAGTCAGCCGGATTTTCACATGACCGTACATACTCGATGTCCACTTCTTTATTTTTCTCGAGCTCCCTTATGTACGAGAAAAATCTTGGAGGGATGTGCTTTGTTCTGTCGCTCTTAATGTAGCCTTCCTTGAGTTGAGCAACACAAGCCAAATTGTCTTCAAATATTTTCGTCGGCTCTTCCTCATTGACTATTCCGCTTGCTTCTTGTATGTGTTGACTCATTGATCGAAGCCACACACATTCTCGACATGCTTCGTGAAGCGCAATAGTTTCAGCATGATTTGAAGAAGTCGCAACCAGAGTTTGTTTCTGGGACCGCCAAGAGATCGCGGTTCCACCAATTGTAAAAACGTAGCCAGTTTGCGATCGAGCCTTATGAGGATCTGATAAGTATCCTGCATCTGCAAAACCAACCATACCAAACTCGGGTTTTCTAAAATACATTAACCCTAAATCAATTGTACCTTGGAGGTAACGGAATACATGCTTTATTCCGTCCCAGTGCCTGCGAGTAGGAGCAGAACTATATCTTGCCAGTAGATTAGTAGCAAAAGCTATATCTGGTCTGGTACAGTTTGCAAGATATAACAGCCCACCGATAGCACTCATATAAGGTACTTCTGGACCTAATAACAGTTTGAAAGATCTACAAATCATTGGAGTATTCAAAGGAGTCGCTTTGTCCATAAGAAAGCGTTTCAATAACTTTTTCGTATAGTTTGATTGATGCACAAATATCCCTTCTCGGAGATGCTCTATCTGGAGCCCAGACAAAAATTTGTCTACTTCCAGTTCTCTTTGATTCGTAGGGGGATCAAGGTGTAACAACGACGGTGTACACCATGTAATCTCTTGAGGAATTTTACCAATTCCTCCCCCTAACGCTGGAAATTCATCCTCATTAAAATGGCAATCGGCAAATCGTGCCGTAAACATATCATCAGTTACTGGTTCCAGATATCTTATTATACTTGGTGACGTATAACCCACATATATTCCCAATCTCCTTTGTGGGCCCATTTTTGTTCTTTGTGGCGGAGCTATCGGAACATAGACCGCACACCCAAAGACACGGAGATGGGATACATTTGGCTCTTGCCCAGATGCCAATTGTAATGGGGAGTACTTATGATATGCACTTGGTCTTAGCCGAACCAGTGCAGCCGCATGCAATATAGCATGTCCCCATACAGAAATTGGGAGCTTTGTTCTCAAGACTAACGGTCTTGCAATCAACTGAAACCGTTTTATCAATGACTCGGCCATGCCATTTTGTGTATGCACATGGGGAACTGGATGCTCCACATCAATCCCCATTGACATACAATAATCATCAAAGGCTTGCGATGTAAATTCACCAGCATTATCAAGCCTTACTTTCTTAATGGCATACTCTGAGAACTGCGTTCTCAGCTTTATTATCTGGGCAATGAACTTTCCGAAAGCCGTCTTTCATGTCGTCAATAGAGACACACTTGACCATCTACTAGATGCGTCAATCAGTACCATGAAATACTTAAATGGCCCGCACGGTGGGTGGATCGGCCCACATATATCACCATGTATTCTTTCTAAAAACATTGGTGATTCATTGCCTACTTTTGCTGGTGATGGCCG
>NC_027753.1:24398159-24399042 GCF_000695525.1 Brassica oleracea var. oleracea | reverse complement strand
CATAAAACATATATTATTAAACATCAAACATGACAAACATAACATATATCTTACAACAAAAGATATAGATACTATAATACAGTCTACTTATATCACATCGATTTATATTACTCATCGATACTCTCTGGCTCAACCAGAAAGTCTGATACGTTGAGATGAGTATCATCGTTTAAACCATGAAAGGATGGCCCGGGTTCATCAGAGATGAAGTGTGTTTCACCTCTTCCTTTTTCTTTTCCCTTTTGGGATTCTCTATACAGATCGGCTAAATGTTTTGGTGTACGACAACTACGTACCCAATGACCTTTCATGCCGCATCTGTAGCAAACCTTTCCCGTTTGCCTTTTATCATCCCGGTCCTTTTCATTCCTTTCATTTTCGTGGAAGTTCTTGTTATCTCTTTCATCATAGGGACGGAATCTTCTTCCTCGTCCTCTTCCACGACCATGATAACGGTTTCCACCACGTCCACGACCTCGTCCTCTTCTATTATCATAACTGGATGATGCAACATTCGCTTCAGGGAATGGAGCAGATCCAGTGGGACGAGCTTGATGGTTTAAAGTCATGAGTTGGTTATTCTGTTCCGCTACAAGGAGGACTTGCATCAACTCCGAATAACGGGTATATCCATTCACCCGGTACTGTTGCTGCATGATTACATTTTCAGGATGGAACGTGGAGAGAGTTTTCTCGATCATATCATAATCACTTATTTTCTCTCCACATAACATCATCCTCGAAGTAATTCCCAACATCGCGGAATTAAAATCACTAAAACTTTTGTAATCCTGGAACCGGAGATGGATCCACTCGTGTTTAGCTTTCGGTAAGATCACATATTTCTGGTGATCGAACCTCTCTTTTAAAGATTTCCAGAGGT
>NC_027753.1:24391085-24397977 GCF_000695525.1 Brassica oleracea var. oleracea | reverse complement strand
ATTAATTTCGAGCTTTGTCAAATTCGACATGATAACTGTATTCATAGTAAAATATGTAAATATAGTAAAGACGAGAATTTAAATGCATAATTTAAATGCAAAAATTAAAAGCATAAATTTAAATTGCATAAATTTAAATTGCAGGAATTTAAATAGCATAAATAAAATCGGGAGGCTCAGCCTACCACATGATCCGAGGAGTCATAGACTACCATATTGATCATTTTTCAAAGTCCGAGGAGACATGGTCTACCATTTTGACTTTTACTTATTTCAAGGTCCGAGGAGACTTAGTCTACCATTTTTGACCTCTTCTTCTATTCACGGAGGCAAAGCCTACCACGTGTTTCTCTGATCGTGAAGGCATAGCCTACCATAACGATCAGTCGGGGAAGGCAGCGCCTATCATCCCGAAAAATAAATGGAGAAGGTCCAGCCTCTCACTCCGAAATAATTATAAAATTTAAATAAATTAAGTATATTGAAATACATAAATTTAAATATTACCTCGGCTGGTTTAAGAACTTTCGGATTGATAAGCCTCAGTTGGTCAGAGCCTCGTGCTGATAACATGTTAAATAAAATAAAGAGAGATAGAAAAAGGACTGATATATGTATTTTCTTCTTGGTGTGAGTCAACGAGAGAGAGAGAGAGAGTAGCTTTGTGTTTTGTGTGAAAGGTCTGAGAGAGTAAGAGAAAGATATTATTATTGCTCATCTATCTTTTACAAAAAAAAAGAGAGAAGCACTATTTATAGATGGGTAAAGTCGGTTAATTCTGACCAACTTGAAAGAAGAAGACAAAATCACCAAGAGGTTATGGGTGACTGTTTTTACAGATGAAAGACATCTGTTCTCCTTTGGATAATCATTCTTTTTATAATTATCTCTTTAACAAACCTGTATATTTCCAATTTTTCAATAAAATTTATGTACTTGGCAAACCATTTATTTGTTCTTTTTATTTTTTTTTATTTTTTATTTTATACGAGGATGAGTTCGGGCCTTCGGCCTTAATCCTCCCCTAGGCCCGGGGCCGGCCGGCGCTGATACCGATAACATGGCGTAAAGCACCCCTCCCCATGGAAATCGAACTTTGGGTGCAATGGAACCTACTCCAAGCACTAAACCACTAGCCCAACGCACTTTGGGTTAACCATTTATTTGTTCTTTCAAATAATTTTGGGAAACTCGTCTATCAACCAACCATACGAGACTCGTCCTTAAACTATGTAACAACATCAAACATATCAATTCATGACAAACCAATTTTTACTAAAGAGAATCATACGTAATGTAATGAAACGTATAGATTAAAGTTAACAATTACCAACTCTATCAACGTAACAAATACTGTTTAATTATTTTTGAAAAAATAACATTGTTTAAACTTCCAAATCAAATTTATTCATAACTGAACTTCAAATGCAATTATCAAAACATAAAAACATTAATATTGACCGAATAAAAAATATATGTTAGACTCAGTATTTTAGTTAACTATTTATTATGTGTTTGCCTGCGATTTCGCGGATGATAATATTATACGAAAAGTACATATTATGTTTATAATGTTATAATTGTATAATAATAATTAGAAGTATTAAAATTTTAGCATTTAATAGTTTGATAATCAAAAATTTGAGTATCTATTTTTAAAAGAGCTATGAAATTTAAGATAGTTCAACAACATAAATATAAGTCACTAAAAATATTTTTCTTAAATGCAAGTATTATTACAATTGGTTCAAATAATTGGTTGTATATTTCCTTTTAGTTTATTTTAACACGTGAAAAACGAAACTACTTTAGCTATAAAAAATGTATTTTGTGTAGTTCCAAGAAGATGGTTAGAGGCTTCTATTAATGATTTATTTTATTTATGTTACTTTCATTTTTATGATTATATTCAATTTATTTTAAATTTAACAAAAATTAATTGTTTTATGTGTTTCTTTTAAAAGACATCAACCAATCAAATTATAAAATTTCTTGAAACTTCAGCAATGAGCGACACGTTAGCAGAAATCAATAAAGTGACTTATCAATTAAAATACTGTGCGCAACGATATCCTCAGAACACAATGATGTAACCAGATTCCGGTTGAAAAAAAATGGACTTTATTCATGGAGACTCATTGAAATACAAAGGTTACAATTAATGGAATATTAATGACTGAGAGCTAAGAAAAAAAGTGTTGAGAGGGAGGGATCAAGGTCGAGTGTGTAGTGTGTCTAGGGTTAAGAATGTATGTCTTCACTCATTGATCTCCTCCTCCTTTATTTTCTTCTTTCTTGGCCTCCTTAAGTGCTTCCGAAGACCGCGGAGAATCCTTTGACCTGGCCGAGCTTGCTTATCCTTATGGCATTGGGCCATAAAACTCCTCATATATGCTGATGGTTTTTGATTGAGGATAATTATCGGCCTGACCCTAATTCGAGGAGCTGTTCCTTGAGCCTCTTCTAACTTACACGTGGTCGTCATCACTATTTCTTTCCATTATCCTCTCCAAGTGAAATAAATCATCGTTGACATTGGCCGTTTCAAATCCTAAGTCGTAAGTGGGACGTATCGTATTTTAGGCAATTTCAGACCGTTTTACGACTTACGCGATTTGTACAATTTTTTTTGGAAAAATCGTCAGTTTGCACGACGTTGCAGTTTTTTGTGTCGTTGGTCTATGAAATGATAAAAATCATTTTTTGTCGAAAACCTTCTGTGTTCAAGTTAACCATTTCCAACTTGACGTGTGGTTACGAGAAAAAAAGTGTTCATTGTTTTCTACGTAATATCTCAACGGCAACTTCGATTGCGATGAAAATGTATCAGACATAATCCACACGAGAACATGATGAATAAAGAGAGAGCCTCATGTGCGATGTGGTGAGGCTATGAGGAAGAGGGAGAGCCTCATGGGTGATGATGCCACGGGGAGGAGCTGAGGGTGATGAGAATGGGTGATGATGCCATGGAGAGGAGCTAAGGGTGGTGATAAATGGAGAGGAGCTGAGGGCAATGGGACCATTGAGATGAGCTGAGGGCGATGAGCTCATGTGATAAAGTTGGGAGATGAGCTCATGATATGAGGTCGGGCGATGAGGTCGGGCGATGAGCTCAGACGATGAGGTCAGGCAATGAGGCACAACGATGAGGCAAAGCGAAGAGGGGAGAGAGGGAGCTCAAGGATGATGAGGTAAGCAAATGTGATCCTGCGCTTCCGCCCCTTTCTTTTCTACATTCCATTTTTTATTGAGCCGAATCCTGAGGAAAGGAGATGAGGCAGGGGGATGTGGTCCCGTAATGAGGCCACTTTCTTCCCTTGTCTTGCCTTTTCTGTTCTTTATTGATGGTTCCGTATGCTTTCAGAATCGTTCTGCTAGTATTACAAAAAAAATTCCGTCGCAACTTTCTGAAGTTTATTTTACGAAAAATTCTTTCGTAAAACTTCTTTTTGCTAGATTTTAAAAAAAAATTCCATGGAAAATTTTTGAAGTTTATTTTACGGAATATTATTTCGTAAAACCACGGTGTTTCTCGGAAAAACCTCATGAAAGAATGTTTTTCCGAATAAATCTTGTTTGGACAAAAATCTCTTTATTTCCTTTTCGCAAAGAAATATGCAGAGTTTGTTCTACGTATTTTTGTCCAAGTATGGACAGCGTATGCGGTGCTATCTCAACATTTCTGCCTCATTCTTGTAAATGATACAATTCTCGGGTGATTTTAGCTATTGATTTCGCTAGGATCGATTTTGACCCCAACAAAAGACATTTTCCAGAGTCACATTGAATGTTGGGGATAATTAATCCAACGACTTCATAGAGTCAATGATTCCTTTGATCAAAGTCTACCGACCTGACAATCCTCATAACATATGACCGAAGGTCCACGACCCAAAATTCCCTATGATCAAAGGTCCACCAACCCGACAATCCCCACAATTGAAGGTTCACATACTCGGCAATCCACATTACATATGACTTAAGGTCCACCGACCCGGTGGTCCATCACCGCCGAAGCCAACATACATACCCAAAGCCAAAACACAATCATAAACATATTTTACGGTCTGAAGCCAAAACTTACTTTCTTTATTTAATCTCATTGATCTAATCCCGTACTTTTCTTAATTAGTGTCATTCTTAATTTTTTCCTATAACATTTTCAACTTAACATGTCAATTTCTTTCAAGATCATTTCTACGTTCATTCACAAAACATATCAATGTAAACATACCATCAACACATGCAATCTAAGATGCAAAATTCTTACAGTCACAAGAACGTTCTTCGATCTCTGAAAACCACCTCGAGAAACGAAGAACGAACTTTATATAAATGATTCCCTTAATGCACAGTTTTAATCCTAATAAACAAAACTAAGACAAAATACAGCTTAGTGGGCTGACACTAATCATACCCTCACTTTAGAAGAATCTCAAGGATTTCGAAGATTTTGAACCTCTAGTGTTTACTGGCGTAGAACTTCTTTGCTCCTCTTCTTGATCTTCGCTCTCTGCACACTCATTCATGCTCTCACTTCTCTCTAGACTCTTTTTTCTTGGTTGTGTGAAAAATAGAGCTCAAAGGATCTTTAGATAGGATTTCTCAAGTTTTCTCACCAAGTCAGACACTTAATGCCAATTTAGTTATTTGGCTATGTTAAAATCATCATCAATGGTCTGACTCATATCTACGAGATTTTCTTTTATCTGAGTAATAGATCGGCATTTTCCATGATGAAAAAAAAGAATGTAATATTATATGCTAATTCAACATTTTTCTTTAGACCCTTTTAATTAATACTCCATCCGTTTTTGAATAAGTGTCACAATGATATTTTTCACAGATATTAAAAAAGTTACTGAAATATATGTAAGTTGTTATTAATTACACCTCTCTGACCAATAGTATTTGAGATAAATAAAATTATTTATAAAAACAATGCAGTTTGCAATTAATTTTCAGCTGAAAGTAAGGGTATGAATGGTGACCAGGGAACGGCGATGAATAATGCATTCCCTAACGTTCCTAAAAAAAATTACCATTCACAAGGAATAATAATTCCCTCTTATTCCATTTCATTCTTTTTTTTTGTAGAGAATTAAAGAACAAAATTATTCCTTGTTAAATTTGATAAGGAACAACCATTCATTTCCATTCCTGCTATTTTATTCTCGTACATTTCTTTTTTTATTCGTTCCTCTTGTTTCCCGAATGGTCAACAGTCAAACCCTATAATTTGCATTGGAATCGTAAAATGACACTTTTTATGTAACAAGAAAAAAATGTTAGAATGACACTTATTATGAAACAGAAGAATTACTAATCAAATATTATGAAGATAGTCATATATCTTAGTTGATAAATATGAACTCCAAATATTCAACTAATATAAAAAAACGTTATAACATTTATAATAGGGTAATTCTATCAAATAGTTCTTTTAAAGTTTTTGTCACAAAATAACTCTCAAAAAAGAAAATGACCAAAATAACTCTTTTTTATTTTGAAAATTTTAATATTAATTTTTCATTTTTTAAAATTTAAAACCCTATCCCCTTAACTCTACCCCTTAACTCTAAACCCTAATTATAGATTAGTTAACCCTAGGGTAAAAATACATTTTTATCCTTTAAAAAAACTTATTTTGGTCATTTTTTTCATCGACGACTATTTTTGTGATAAAAACTCAAAAATGACTATGCTGAATTTCTCTTTATTAATAAGAAACAATTAGAGTAATAATTAACAAGCTGCTAATGATAACACACACCCGGAAAGAGGGATAAAGTACAAATGAAGTTGATCTCTTGTCGACGGCTTAATTTTTGGAGGAGTCGGAGGCGATCCAAGAAGAAAACTTTTCGAGAGTGGTGTTGTCGACTCGATAGCCAGACTGGGTAAATCTCTGGAGCTGATGCCATGTGAAGTCAGGGTATTTTCTAGAAGTTTCTCCGCCTTCCACAAGTTCAGGAGGAGGAATGATGAGCTTGTCTTCTCTAGGACAAGAAAAATACACCAGTGACCTTCTTACTTTCTCCATGTTAACCACTGCTCTATGGAAACAGCTCTTGTAGTTTCCGTTTGACAATGCCTTCCGTATCAAATCCAAAATAACACATTACTTCAACTAAAATTGTTCTATCAAATTGTAACTCTATTTCAAAATCAACGTAAATACATAGAAAAGTGATTTATACTAGTCTTATCAGTACCAAATAAGTAATATATTTCCCAAAAATTCTTTAAATATTGTATATTATAAAAGAGCGTACTCAAATGTATGTTTACAGCACTGTTATTAGGAATTTTGATGTATCCTTCGACAGGTAATAAATATCCCCTTTTTCTCAAACCTCTGGTTTTTGCATGAACTTAAAAAAATTTGGTAAAATATTATGATAAGTTGTCTTCCACAAGTTCAAATTTTAAAACAGAAAATAAATAACTAAATATTAATCAAGTAAAATTCTTTTATAATGAATACAGTATATAATTAAATTTTCAAAACATTATATTATGTAAAAATTTCAAATGAAAGTATAAATAATAATTTATCATTATAATAATGCATGTATTAATAAGTAATTATAAAATGTTTACGCCTGCATATGGGGACAAAAGTATTTCAAAAATTCTTCGGTAATTACTAGTATTTTAATTTATTTTAAAAACATAATATAACTTTACAAATTCTTATTATTTTGTTTTTTTTAAGATATTGAATTTAAAATAACTAAATACTATTGTTTAGCGAGGAGTGAACCTAAGAAAAATTCTTGTATATTATAAAAAAAGTGTACGCAAATTTATGTTTACCGCACTGTTTTTTTTTTTTTTTTTTTTTTTTTGTAAAAAAAGGGGGGGGAGAAAAAACACTTGGGGGAAA
>NC_027753.1:24388505-24391041 GCF_000695525.1 Brassica oleracea var. oleracea | reverse complement strand
TTTTTTTTTTTTTTTTTTTTTTTGGAAAATATGTTTACCGCACTGTTATTAGGAATTTTATTAATTCCTTCCACAGGTAGTTAATAAATATCCCATTTTTCTCAAACCTCTGGTTTTTGCATGAACTTGAGAAAAAATATTTTTTGGTAAGATGTTAAGATAAGTTGTCTTCCACAATTTTTTCTGTTTGGAGGAAGATGTTAAGGTAAGAAATTTTTTTTTTGATAAGTTGTCTCTAATATTTTTGAATTGATGAGAAAATTGTGTTGTCGTATTAATTAAATAGAAACGTACCATGAAGGTGTCTCCAACATTGACAACAAGAGCACCCGGACGAGGGCGCACGGTCTGCCACTTTCCACTAGCAAAGACTTCCAAACCCACAACATCGTCTTGGAGCAGAACGGTTATAGCTGTCGGGTCATTATGAGGGCCAACACCAAGAGCTTTTTCTGGCTGTTTGCATGGCGGGTAATAGTTGCATCTAAAGATAGCGTTTCCGTCTTCAAAAAATCTCCGGAAAAATGTCCGGTCTTTTAGACCCATACTTATTCCTAGTAGCTCCATCAGCTCCAGATTCAAACGGTTCATTGCCTCACTGAATTCCTGAAACACTTGACTGAAACAAAAACAAATTTTGTGACCAGGAAGTTCTAAGGAATAAAACAAATATTTTATTTTCTTTATACAAAAAAAATAGATAATCATATATCGACTAGGGTCTACATGCATGCAGTTGATTTACCCGATCTCTTGACGACGATCACCTAGCTTTGATGTTAGAAAATCCTCAACAACTTGAGGTGGACCCTTTTTGAAGGCCACAGTCAAAGTCTCATTCCATGGAAGGTTGGAGGAGAATCTGTGGCTATGACCTGCGGTATAGCCAGAGATATTCCCAGGGGTCCTGTAAGCCTTTAGTTTCTCATCTTTGGGTAGTCCAAAGAACAAACTCGATATATGAAGCGCTTTCTCGGCCAAGCCCGACTTGAAGCCATGATTGATCACTAAAAAGGTACCGTGAGTCATGCACGCTTCTCTTACAGCCTTAGCTGCACGCTGTGTCTCGGCCTCGTCCCCATTCAGGAATCCACTCATGTCGATGATTGGAAGGTTGAGGTCTCCTTCTGAAGGGGTCAAATCGTTTTCCGGCCAGAAGAATTCTGGGGGAATATTTGGTTGGCTTTGTAGTAGAGAGAAGTTAACGTTGGAAGAGTTCATTTCTCTTGATATTATGGGTGTTCCGAACTTCCAATGAGTCCTTCATCTCATATTTTGAAAAGATTTAAATAGAACTGTGCATTAAAGTTGATAGGGACGGAGAAGGTAACAAAAATCATAGTTTACAATAGATATGTATATGTGAAACTGTACAAATTTTATTTTTATAGTTATCCGGGGGTGATTGGTTGGGCTTTATCTCCATACTTTAGCTTTATTTATTTCTAAATCACTAAATTTTACCAATCATGTTGTAACTTTACTTTTAAAAATTAAAGTCTACATCAAGTTTTTATTTAGTTTTACCAATCATGCTTTAACTTTATTTTTAAAGCTACAGCAAAAAAAAATAAAGCAAAACTTTTTCATATGTATTTTAGGCAAAAATCATACATCTTCTTTTTATAGGCAGTAGAATCTGTAAAATGAAAAAAAAATATTTATTATATCAAATAAATGATATAATCATAATAAAAACTTTTATAAATATTTTAATTTTGAATTTGAGTGTTTTTAAATTATTAAGATATATAAATATTATTTACATGTCACATTTTAAATACAATAAATTTTGATAATTTATAAAAAAACATATTAATATAAATTATTTTAATTGATATAAATTAATAATTTTATATATACAACACATATTTCATATATTTTATTTTAAAATATCTACAGCCTTACAACTACAACAAATTTAACTAAGCAAAAGTCTCTACAGAAAAAATCTATAATAACAACTTTACAGCTACAACGGATTTATCTACAGCTAAATATCTACAGCTAAATTTTTAAAGCCACAGTCGAACCAATCATCACTTATATGTGTACTAATATTTTTATCCTAATTGCATTTCCTATGATTTGCAAATCCCCACCATGGTTTAAAATTTTTGTTATGACAAAACACAAATGATTACAAAATTTCTTATAAGTAAAAAGTCTAATTTAATTAATTATTAAGATTAATATATATATCGTTTTAAATTAAACTATACACCATATAAAATACAATATTTTAGTTTCAAAATTTACTTTGAATAATTTTTTTGATAAAAGTTTTGAACGATCATTGACAAATTATTTTTTTTCAAAATTATAAATTACTAAAACTATTAATCCCACAATGAAAATTTTGTTATCAGTAATTTAAATTTTTTTCTATAAAAGATACAAATGATCAAAAAACTATATGAGTAGAAATCATCATTTAGTAGACATTAATAATAAAAATATACTAAAATATATTATCTATATTAGTATCATTTAAATTTAATAACATATCCTATCAAATATAAAAAAAAAATATTTT
>NC_027753.1:24387755-24388468 GCF_000695525.1 Brassica oleracea var. oleracea | reverse complement strand
GTTACTGACTTTTAATTATTTAATATATATTTATTATTTCATAATATGTAAAAATATTTAATACATAAAATAATTTATATATATAATGTTGATACCGCGTAAGGCGCGGAGTTATAGTTAGTGAAATCCCGTAAAATAGCATCTGCAAAAAATGTAAATACAATCGCATAAAGAAGCCTCAAATACAAAAACAAAAGAGAATCCTTTTATTGTTATAAAAAAACTAGAATTTTATTGTATCGAAGAAATTTAAATAAGGGCAAAATTTTATACCCGTATGAGAAGATAACACTGATAGCAAGAGAGGATGTGTTATTAGAAGAAGAAGGAATGGTGTGATTACAATCGATCGAAACGATCGTTTATATAGAAGAGAAATTCACTGTGCAAATAGTGCAGCGGGCCCCATATCTTTTATATTTTTCAACGTTTGCGGCTAATCTTTCATAACACTCCCCCTTGGGGACCGGTGTCACCATCCACTCTCGCTTAACGTCTATGTTGCCTCGTTAAAAACCTTTCTAGGAAAACCCAATGGGAAAAACCATAGTAAGGTAAAAAGAGTACAACTACGTAAGCTCCCCCTCGAATGAGCAGTCATAGATCCTTCTGATGACGCATTCCAATGTTACGAACATGTTTTCTGAATACTGAAGTCGGAAGTGATTTTGTGAAGAGGTCAGCTGCATTGTCGCATGATTGGACATATCTTA
>NC_027753.1:24383037-24384162 GCF_000695525.1 Brassica oleracea var. oleracea | reverse complement strand
AATAGTAGAGGCGGTATACCGACCATTATAACAGGGTATAAATGATACAAATAAATTTTACCGAATCGCAGAGTGATCGTGCTGATAACGTGTTATAAAAAAACTAGAATTTTATTGTATCGAAGAAATTTAAATAAGGGCAAAATTTTATACCCGTATGAGAAGATAACACTGATAGCAAGAGAGGATGTGTTATTAGAAGAAGAAGGAATGGGGTGATTACAATCGATCGAAACGATCGTTTATATAGAAGAGAAATTCACTGTGCAAATAGTGCAGCGGGCCCCATATCTTTTATATTTTTCAACGTTTGCGGCTAATCTTTCATAACATTTATGTTATTCTTTAAAAAAGAGAGGAAATATCTCTAAGTTTATGCTTCGTGTCACGTTTCAATTAAATAATCATCACCTTCTTCTACACGTACAATGATCCTTAATTATTACTTCTATAAAAATAATGCTATATTAATTATAGTTCATTTAACAATTCGTTAAATACTTGGAAAATAGAAAATTCTTTCATAAATTACAGAAAAATATCAAATTCATGTTGTGAAACTAGAGAATGGAATCTATGTTTCTATATTATTCATAAACATAAGGAGTCTTTTATATATAGAAAATTACACCGTTATAAAATAATGGAAAAACTAAAAAAAGGAAATACAAATATGAAAAGAATACAAATCATAATCTAATAAGGAAAAGACAAGATGCCGATTCTCTCTCTCTCTCTCCTCACGGCCGAGTCTCTCTCTCTCTCTCTAGCATTGGGCCGGTTATGAATCGGGCCGGTTATGGACATCCATAATATGATTTATAACACTCCCCCTCGGATGCCATAACATACAGGGATTGTAATACGCTTTAGATGTTGCTTCATTAAAACCTTACAAGGAAAACCTAGTGGGACAAAACCATGGTGAAGAAAAAAGAGTACAACACGTATTACTCCCCCTGTTCTGAACAACTCGCGGCTGGCCTCATGAGCAGCCAAGATCTCCGAATGGTTTGAAGATGTGGCCGCGGTCGTTTGCTTCAAGAAACGCCATGATATGGCCGTTCCACCATGCGTGAAAACATAGCCTGTCTGTGATCGAGCATTGTGTGGATCCGAAAGATA
>NC_027753.1:24381994-24382775 GCF_000695525.1 Brassica oleracea var. oleracea | reverse complement strand
GGGGCTAGATAAGGGGTGAGACTCGGCCATGTTGAATCTCTTGAGTATTTTTTTGTATATGCCATTTGATGCATAAGGATTCCATCTCTTATGTACTCAAGCTGTAATCCCAAACAAAACTTTGTTTTTCCAAGATCTTTCATCTAGAATTCTTTCTTAAGATATTCAACTGTTTGGGAGATTTCTCCAGACGTTCCTAGGATATTTAAATCATCAACATACACTGCTATGATCACAAAGCCCTGGCCGAATTTCTTTATAAAGATACAAGGGCTGATCGGATCATTCTTATATTCGTCTTTCACTAAGTACTCACTTAGTCTATTGTCCCACATTCAGCCTGATTGTTTCAATCCATAAAGTGACTTATTCAACTTTATACAGTGTTTGTTCTCGAGTACTCGATTTGTTTTTCAACTCTATACCCTCTGGTACTTTCATATAAATCTCATTATCCAGTGGCCCACATAAGTACGCAGTTACAACATCCATTAACCGCAAGTCTAATTTTTTCTCTTATAGCCAGACTTATCAGGAATCTAAAAGTAGTAGCATCCACCACATGGGAGTATGTCTCCTCATAATCTATTCCTGGTCTCTGTGAGAATCCTTGTGCAACAAGCCGTGCTTTATATCTAACGACATTACCATGTTCGTTTTTTTTTCTCACAAAGACCCACTTAAGGCCGACTGGTTTAACATCATAAGGTGTCCGGACTATTGGTCCAAAGACATCTCTCTTTTTTAAAGAGTTTAACTCCACGTTTATAGCTTCTTTCCA
>NC_027753.1:24379282-24381909 GCF_000695525.1 Brassica oleracea var. oleracea | reverse complement strand
ATGCAAATATATCATCAATGTCGACATTCTTTATGTTCTATTGTATCTCAGACAAGACATAGTTTATTGAGATCTCATTATTATCAGGACCTTCAGTACCTTGAATCTTGGCGTCCCAAGAATCAGTATTAGATACATCAGGGCCGGCCGCATCTAAGCATTCATGATCGGCCGCGGATAAATCCCGGGATTTAGGAACGGCCGCGGTCGTGTCTAGGGTTTTAACAACCTCGGCTTCATTATCTGCACCTTTCTTAGTTTTCCGAGGGTTCTTATCTTTGGAACCTATTGGTCTACTACGTTTCAAACGTTGTCTAGAATCTGTAGCAACTATATTGTGTCCCTCTTGAACATCAATTCTTATTGGTGCATTAGCAGCTGGTATATATGACTTAGTCACTCTTTTCGGGTCAGCAAAGGAATCTGGCAATTGATTAGCTAGATTTTGTAAATGTATAATCTTTTGGACTTCTAAATCACACTCTTTGAGTCCGAGGATCTTGCCAAGATAAGGATGTTTGATTCCATGTAATTTCTTTTACCAGTTTACTGCTATCTCCTCCTAATGTTGGATGTTCGGATTCATCAAAGTGACAATCCGCATACCTGGCTTTAAATAAATCACCCGTAGTTGGCTCAAGCTATTTTATAATCGTGGGAGAATCATATCCAACATATATCTCCATCCTCCTTAGAGGTCGCATCTTTGTTCTCTGTAGTGGTGCAATTGGCACATAGACGGCACATCCAAATGTCTTAAGATGGGATATGTCTGGCTCATGACCCGTAAGCAATTGTGATGGGAAATATTTATGTTCACTAGACGGTCTGATACGAATCAGTTCGGCCGCGTGCAAGACCGCGTGTCCCCAAGCTGTGGTCGAAATCTTAGACCTCATAAGCAACAGTCTAGCTATCAGCTGAAATCGTTTTATGAATGATTCGGCCAAGCCGTTCTGTGTATGTACATGTGCCACGGTGTGTTCCACACTTACCCCCATGGACATACAGTAATCATTAAACACTTGGAACGTGAACTCACCAGCATTATCAAGACGTATAGTCTTTAAAAGGATGGCCGTTTGTATTCAAAAACCGGTCGTGCCAGAGAGTAAAATTCTCGGTGGCCACTTTATTAAATGCGGCATTGGCCTCCATCATACTGACCTTGGCGTAATAAAGGCCAGTAGAGAGCGTAGGTATAGACTCTAGGACTTTCTTATGTCCTTGGCCGATTTCTATGATCTGAAGGAACTCTTTGTTTCCTTTGCCCTTAGTCTCAATATGAAAACCATTCATTCGAATGTCTTTAAAGCTCAATAAGCTTCTGTTAGAGCTGGGTGAATACAATGCATTAAATATCTCTTGATGCATACCCTTAGGCAACATGATGTTAGCCTGGTCGTAGCTCTCTATGAGACTGGCTATACCCGGAATGATACTTTAGAGACTTCATATAAAAACTTTCATTCATTAATAAAATAATTTCAAAGCAATCAAAACATGGAAAACACAAAGCAAAGACACAAAACATAGATGTCGAATTCAACTTCATTCTTTTAAACAATCTGAAGTTTCATAATCCATAAGATCGTCTCGTTCATGATTGAAATCATCTTCACCATCTTGATAAGTCATATGAGCTTCAGGATTCTTCCCTTTCAGACTCTCTTGGTTGAGGTCAACGAGATGTTTGGGAGTCCTACATGTCTTAGCCCAATAATTATCCATACCACATCTATGGCACATGAATTTGGTCGAGTTTTGTGGTTTAAATGATGTACCACGGCCTCGACCATGACCACGGCCTCCATAAGAGTTTCCTTGGCCACGGCCATATGAGTTGCCTCGGCCTCGACCAAACGAGTTTCAGCCTCGACCACCACGTCCATGAAATTTTCCACGACCACGGCCGTGTTGGCTATCACTCTGGACATGGTTCGACTCTTTCGTATCCTCTACGGCCGCATGTGCCTCAGGTAATGGGTTTCTTCCAAGAAGGTTCATCTTCAGCATCTACGATCCCAAAAGCCAATGGAAATATCTGAAAATTCCCATCTTGTGCGGCTGAAACTAACATAACACCTCCATATTTCCCACTTAGGTGAGTCCCATCCACCACAATGACCCTTCTCTGATACTTAAAACCTTTGATAGAAGCTCCAAAAGAGAGAAATAGATACTTAAATCTATTGATAGAATCAAGTTCTATAGCCGTGATAGAATCGGGATTTGCTAAGGAGATTTGCTCGAGATATGATGGCAGACGCGAATACCCATCTTCTGCTGATCCTCTCACCAATGTTTGTGCATATAAAAGTGCTCTGTATGAAGTGGTGTAATCAAGCGTCATGCCAAACATGTTCTTCATTGCATCAGTGATATGTTGCGGATTCAACCCATCAATGATTCCAACACGATCAATGAAAAGCCTACCAACATACTTCGGAGTACAGTGTCTCCGCTGAGCGAGTCGGTCTCCCGCTGAGCATGTATGTTTTTCCACATACTTTGTTACCCAAAACGTGTTTGTCCCATGTTTCACACTCGCTCTGACCTTCCATTGACAACCACTAACCAGACATGTTGTCACAAGGAGAGTTTTCGTTGACTTGTATATTCTGAAG
>NC_027753.1:24373323-24376148 GCF_000695525.1 Brassica oleracea var. oleracea | reverse complement strand
ACTGATCGGAACGCGAGCTGATGTTGTCGCGAGCTGTCTGATTGCTGAGATCGGGAACGCGAGCTGTCCAACGTGCTGATCGGGTCGCGAGCTGTCTGAGATCGTCTTGTTTGCGAGCTGAGGTTGAACAAGCCGAGATCGTCTGAGCTAGGATCAGGAACGCCTTGAGCTGAAGCTGATCGGGAACAGATTGCAAACAAGGATCGGGATGTAAGGTTTTGCGATCGGGATTAGGATGGTTCGCTGGAAAGGATGTTCGCCGATTAGGATTAGGGTTTTAGGCGGTTTGTTTTAGCTTAGGGATTTAGATTCTATCGTGCTGATAACGTGTTGTGAAACTAGAGAATGAAATCTATGTTTCTATATTATTGATAAACATAAGGAGCTCTTTATATATAGGGAATTACACCGTCATAGAATAATGGAAAGACTAAAGAAAGGAAATACAAATATGGAAAGAGTACAAATCATATTCTAATAAGGAAAATGCAAGATGCTGATTCTTCTCTCTCTCTCTATCTCCTCACGGCCGAGTCTCTCTCTCTCTAGCATTGGGCCGGTTATGAACCGGTCCATAACCCAATATGATTTATAACAATTAGGAGATTAATGACAAAATAAATTAAAATACAAACATAAAACAATACTAGAGATACATCCGCGCTGTGCGCGGATATTATTCTTCTAATTATTATATATATTTAGTGGTATATAATATATGTATATAATATTTTTATGTTATTGACTTCTATATAATATATGTCCGTACATATATTGAATTGTGATGGTGTTGTAAATATGTTGTACATGGTGGGTTTTTTTTAATGCAAAAAGTTAAAGTGCGGTACATGGTGTTTTTTTTTCTTTTAGTTTTAGGTGTTTTGTTTATAAATTATATTTTTAAAGCTCGATAAATTTCAATTTTATTTTCTTTAAAATAAATTATTATTATTTATTTATAGTATTTAATTAAACTATGTAAAGAAGTACATATGACATATTCCTAGTTATTTTAGTTGTTAAAAAGATCAAATATATATGACCCAAGATTTTATGGATTTACTTAGAAGATAAAAAGGATTGAGCTAACTAATTTGTTTATGGATTAAGCCCAATTATTAACAGAATACAATTTAACATATAAACATATAGTTTTAAGTACAAAGTGTAACGGAATTTATTTTGGGAAAAAACGTGTAAAGTGAATAGCTTTTGTTTAACTAATTATTGTTGATGTAAAGTTTCAAATCTTCAATTTCTTCATGTCTCTCTCTGCTTCGATGGTCCGATCTAAAATTTCTCTCATCTAGACAGATACAATCTACGAATAAATCCATCTTCTCATCTACAATTTATTTGTTTATGAAGACATGCATGAGGTTTAATCTATCAATTGGCAAAAAAACAAAGGTTATAATCTTCACCCTTACTTTTAAACTTAATTGGATATGAAACGTTTTAAGAATAGGGTTTGTTCATCTTTTTGTGGATATAGATATACAAACCGTGAGGTACACAAAAAAAAAAGATATACAAACAGTGTAGATCAGAAGGAGAATTGATAGATCGAGTATAGGATATTAAAACGTTTGGATCAGAGGGAGAATTGAGAAAATGGGTTTTAGATAAGGAAAACTCATATTTCAAAAATACCAGAAGCAAAATCAATCTCATATATCCGCAACATGTTTATTTCAATTGTGGAAGAATCAAACGCATTTGTAGTCTGAACTTGTCCTGGAAAAAAAACAAATTATAAAGTGACTCAAAATTACATTATAATATATATATATACTAATCGATTAGTAGACAACATGCCCTTGTAAACTTGACCAACTTTGTATGCATACAACATTTGTTCCACAAACCGATTCCAAAGACAACGTGCTAATTGATGATAGCTTTATAAAAAGATTAACATATTAAAACACATGCCTATATAATATATGAAATATATATTTGCAAAAGGTAATATATAACTTATTACGTATCTGTCAAAGTTAGTTCAAGTTTCTTTGTTTCTTTACCTTGCACAGACACAACCTGGATATCCCCAATATTTATAGCTTAACCAATAACATCTACAACCATATTATTAAAAAATAATAAGATTAGTTCATATAACCCGAAGCATAAAACGTTATAAGGAAAACATTTATGAGTTACCAATCAAAAATTTTGAATCAATATTTCCGTTAATGATTTCTGTGGAAGAGGTTAGTGATAAAAAAAATTATCATCAGTTTTTAGGGAGGAATTGGTGATGTTGGAGTTGCTTATGATGGCCATTTTATACTTATGACTCGTCGGTTGGTACTTTCCGGCAGCTGCGGCCAGTGCGAAATTTTCAATGAACCTCCATTGTCCAACCTGAAGTTTCTGAATACGAGCTAAGAAAATTCTCTTGCAGGTAGAATGTATTATCTTAACACCCTACATTCACAGAGGATATAAATCTCAGTTTAGATATTCATTTAAACCAGTACCAAAATGATAAAATAGAAAAACTTACTGTCTTATTTGTGATTATGAACGGTGTTATCTGCGAGTATGAACTGCAGCTAAGAAGAGTATCCATGAATGCAAGACTTTTACTTCAACTTTCCAAGTTGGTTTGTATCACTACAAGAAAACACATGCTTAACGAGGAAAGTTAACGAGGAAAAATAATCCTCGTAAATTTACGTCGATTTTACGAGAAACTTACGTGGAAAAATAATGTCATCGTTATTTCCTCGTAAAGCAACGACAAAAGTCTTTCGTCGTAAAGTCGATGTAATTTGACGTGTCTTTTACGAGGAAATACTATTTCCTCGTAAATACGA
>NC_027753.1:24362512-24370425 GCF_000695525.1 Brassica oleracea var. oleracea | reverse complement strand
GGTTCAAAATTTACGCTGTAAGTTTCTATTAATTAATTATATATATTTTAATTTTTTCATGATTTATATATATACTTTCTAAGAAACTAATTGTTAATTTATTTTTTCCAACAGCAAAAATATAATTGGGTCTTGGGGATCACTGAGAGGGTGAGGAAGAAGTTTAACGCGAAGGCGAAAGTTCGCTTGTTGGACACGGTCTCCAACTGGAAGGGTGACTGGATCGTGAAGGGGTATGAGCGTGGCAAACCCGCTGAGCTCACCACGGATGTGTGGGATGGCCTCATCCGTTATTGGCGTCTTCCTGATTCCATTAGAATCGCCCATTCTTGCTCAAACTCCCGTAACACGGTCGATGAGCACGGAAACGGGCCGATGCTTCACACTACGGGCCAAAAACCCCACGCCGGTGTCCGTTTGAAAATAGTAATTAAATATTTTATTAAATAATTTTTTTAATATATATAATTTTATTCTAACTTTCTTAAATGGGTTTTTTAGGCCAAAGAGACGGGACATCTCCCGTCTCTTATGGAACTTTACGAGAGGACCCACAAGAACAAGGCGGGCGTATTTGTAGATGGCAAGTCCGAGCAAATCTACAACGACGTAGTTGCTCGGGTTGAAGACCGCCAGACTCAGCTGACCCAGCAGTCTACCGACGGATTACCCGTCACCTTATCCACACTTGAAGTGGATAAGATTAACGAGGAGGTAAATTTTCTAAAATTTTAATATTTTTTATTATTCATTTAATTTAACTTTAAATTTTTACTAACAATATATATATATTTTTTTTAAGGTTGTCCCTTACAAAAAGGGACGGACGTTGGGGATTGGTTCCGTCAACGATGTTCCGAGAGCGACATCGTCTTATGGTCAGCGACGGGATGATGAAGTCACGGAGCTGCGTAGAGAGTCCGCTCAGCTGCATAACGAGTTAACCGCGACAAAATCTCGTACGGGTGGAGTCGAGGGCTTCTTGGACGTTATTGCGGCCACAAATCCGGAATGGGAGTCCATGTTGAGGAACATGCGACAACAACATCCCATTCGAGGCGGATGTTGCGAGGAGGAGTGATGAATTCTACCAGGCGATGAATGACCCTTAGTTCTTTTTTTTCCATTGTTGTATTATAAATTCAAAACTTATTTATATATAAAATATTTTCATATTGATTTATTTTTATTTTGAATTTTAATTTATTATTAAATTAAATAATTTTAATTATTTTTTAATTATATTTTTAAATTCTGTAAAATAATAAAAACGAAGTAAATTCGTAGCCAATGTACGACCTCTTTACGTGGAAACCTCACGAGGAAATGACCGAGGAAATGACGAGAAAAAATAAACGAGTATTTTACGAGAAAACATATACGAGGAAATCACGAGAAAAGATAAACGAGTATTTTACGAGGAAATACTTTCGTGGTAGTTACGTGTATTTTGCGAGGAAACACTTTCGAGGTATTTACGTGTAGTTTACGAGGAGCACGTTTCGAGGTATTTACGTGGAAATATAGCGACTTCCTTACGTGGAATATTTACGTGGTCTTTACGACGAAATGATGTACTTAGTCTTTATATTTTCCTCGCTAAGTTACGACGAATTGGCGAGGAAATATGTGTTACGACGGATGAGTAACGAGAAAACGTGTTTCCTCGCTAATTCGTCGTAAAGCCTCTTTTACGACGAACTCACGAGGAAAACCGCCCTCGTTAAGCTTATGTTTTCTTGTAGTGTATGGTTTGACTTCTTTTAGCAAAGTGATCGTGTCTGAGGTAACCATAGCCATATGAGTCTAAGTTTTTTTGTATTTTTTTGGATTTAGAAATATAGGAACCATTTGGTTTTTTGTAACTTTCGGTCCGGTATTGGTCTTGTTTTTTTCGGTTCGGTTTCGGTTCGGTTTTCGGGTTTCGGATAATATGACCATGACTAATAGGGAGGTCGTAATATAAGGAGGTAAATCTTGTTGAAAATTTAATATTAAATTTTTTCGAATATACAGTTTGAATCAAATCCTATCAAGTTATTATCGATTATTTGGTGTGGAAGTCAAGTTAGTGTAGATTTGATCAAATCTTTTCTCAATGATATCTTTCAAATGTTCTTTTAGGTAAGGATTATATTTACAGAATTGGTAGATATGAATATTATTTAAATTCAAAAATACATATGATATCTAAGTTCTAATCTTATTAGAAGAAGACTTGTTAAAACGTAAAATAGTGAACATGAGATGATTGAAGTTTATATACTGACAATATTGTGTTCATAATGCCAGGTTTCTCTAAGTCTAAGAAAGAATCAGCCAACTTGGAGCCAACTATTATCTATATGAAAATGAGATCGAATAAGAGTTATTGCATTGATAATCTAATTATGAAGCAAAGAGAATAAAACATATTTATGTCTTCGTATGATGATGACGATTGTAAGATATCAGAATCAATCAACTTAGAAGCAAAGAGTATAAAAGGCGCCAAATATCATCTATACGATAAGAGGTCCAATGAGAGTTATTGTATAGATAAAAAAATTGTATATAACACTCGGTCTCGATTTAAATTAATTCGTGTCAATATATTGGTTTACTTTTAATAGATAGCGGTTTAATTTTAGTTATTCGGTTTCATTTGTAATAGCAGCGTGTTATATAATTATTAAATTGTAACAAACTTGAAATAGTCCATAAATAAAGCAGTTTTCTAATATACTTCAAAGAGTCCAAAACTTAATGACAACTTTTATGGTAGATAAATTTAGGACTCTATTTAAATAGAGTAGATATGGCATTCTTGTGCCTTTGTTTTTGTTTCTGGGACGTCTGGCACCCTTATCTCTGCCAAGATAAGAATGAAAGTAGCTTAATATAGGCATATATAAAGAAAAAAAAACAATTCACTACATATAGTTAATTAACAATATTTTCCAATTAAGCTTAATGAGATAAGTTACCATATTTTATCATTGTTATTATATGCTAATTTTCTTCAAATACTAATACAAATTAGACTAAAACTTGCAGCTGTTGGTTGTACAACTGTTATCACTTATCTCCGTGTCATAACAAGATTTAAAATCCCATAGTGTACTAGTACAAATATGTATAGATTGATATAAAATTGTATTATCTTATAAGTCGTGGCTTTTCCCAAAATGTTCATGAATTAAAACAAGCTTAGGAGAAAGACTAAGGTATAATGAACTGCTTAGAATAATCCCTAAGTTGAGTTAGAGACAACAAAAGATATGGATTTCATTTTCGAATAACCGAACGAATGATCAAATATGAATTGAACATGTAGACATCATATTAATTATCAATTGAGAACATTGTTAATTATATTTAATTTAATTTCGGGCCAAAATAATGTGACGTGTATTGATGAATAAAATGTGTTGTTGATGATTAGGATTGGATTCCTGATTTGGCTAGTGACATGATATTCTCGATCAAATCATTTTATAAAACATTGCTATTTCAAAGTATTATTACGACTTGTAAGTTCCCTTGATCCAGTGGTTTAATCAAGAGTTCATTAATGCTTTAATACCAGGAGGTATAAAGTTCAAATCTCATAAAACACAAATTATGCAGATCGTGGGAAAAAAAAAGTTACAAGAGATCTTCAGCATGGTGTATGACGTATCATCAAACATGGATATCATAGGACGGCTCGGAGTGATGTAGTCAGACGTGTATTTTCATATGGTGGTAGAATTACCGACTGTAGAATCGTCTATTTAATATTTCTCAGCATTGTAATAGCATAATTAATTAGACGTTCATGCACAAAAAAGTATTATTTCGATTTATGTACTAACCAAATTGGTTTAGAATTATATACGCAATGAAGCAAAAAAAAAATGGTAACTAATATAACATAATTTATCTAGATTTTTTAAATCAACTTGGAAACTACGAGTCTATGTGGACAATTAAGAATACATTTATATGATAAAACTAGGGATTTGCCCGGGCTACGCCCGGGGTTTTACTCTATTTTTTTATTTTTACTTGAATATATACATATATATTGGAATTGCTTTTTTTCTAACACAATTCGAACTGCTTTTAAAATAAGTTTGTATACAAATTTATAACTATTTATTAAGTGTTATCTACCCCATACAATTGAAATGTTAGAATTTTAGTTTGTTTTGTATTTTATTATATAAAATTATGAGACGACTGTATGAGTTAGAAATTAATTATACGTTATTTTTTATTTAAATATTTTTATTTTTCATTATGTACATTTTCTATGTACAATAGTTGTTATATTTACTATGATTTAAATCTTGTTATGAGTGTAGAACCATTAAGTATATATTTTACTTATCCTCTGTTTCAAAAGAGAGTATAAAACTTGTAAAAACAAATTTTCTACTTGGTTTATTTCAAAAATTAAATATATTGGGCTAGTTAAATTTTTATGGTATGCAATCTTGGTTTGATATAAATATTCATCTTTTTTTTTACAGTTTGACCACTAAAAAAAATTTCTAGCTAGATTATTAAGTAGAAGTTTTGTTAGTTTTGTTAAATTGATTTTAGTTAAACCTATAATTAAAAAGTTATAAATTCAACACTCATGATGAATCTCTTGACTCTTTCTCTTCTCACTTTTGGCTTCCCTTGCATTTAAGCTATCAATCAAGTATATATATATATATATATATATATATATATATATATATATATATGCCATGACCAAGAAATGTATGTATATATCATATTAGTTACAATAGTTAGGGAATGCTTCAATAAACAAAAACAGAAAAATACATGGTAAGAGGAGAAGATCATATTCATACCCAATGGTCTTTTCGAGGATAAGCTTGGCTTTATGTGATACATATGTCTTGGTGAAGATAGTGTTCTGAAGTAAGAGTTCTGAACGAAGAGAAGCTCAAGTGTGAATATTTTTGGTTCTTCAACTCTATTCCATTTGATATCTTTGAGATACTTGAGAGCTCCTTCTTCTCGCTTATTTATATAAAATCATAGGAAAAAACATCAAAAAATAGAATAATATATTAAAAAACACATATCCTAATAACGAACCTCCTAACTGGCAAATTCATTGTTCTTCGTTGCAATAGGCTACAAAGAAAAGTTCAAGCGTGAACTATTTAGATTCTTCAACCCTATTGGAATCTTTGAGATACTTGAGAGCTCTTTCATCTCCCTTATTTATCTATAGTAATGAAAGAAAACATCAAGTGAGAATCACATTTTCATATCCCAATAAAAAACTTCCTCGCTGGCAATTTCTTTTTTTCCTGAGACGTTAAAAACTTAGTTACAAACCTGTATATACATATATATAGAAGATCCAAACAAAATCTGTCTTTATCACAAAATATACTAACACTAAAAAGCCTAGATAACAGTGCCAAGATATACATTTTACAGTCTTTCATTTGGAGATTCCCTAAGAAGAAGCTTGAGTAAGAAACAAATGTGGATCCCATAACTTCATCATCATCATCGTTGCCATAATGAATGTTTTTATCAGCTTAAGTTTTGCTTCTGATTTCTCTTCTTATCCCGCCATTTAAAATATCAATATGTGTTTGATATAACAAAGTTAACATCCATGTGAAGCTAGCTAAAGATTAGCCACAGCTTACAAATAATTTAGCCTCTTTTATCTTATTCATCATACATATCAACGATCTGTACTAATTCATCTTGTTGATGTAAACATGACTATTTTCCAGTGGAAATCACTTGTAAAAGTAACAAAGCAACATGAAAATATTCAAGAACTAAAACGTAACTAAAACGAAAAAGAAATGATAATCTTTTTTACCTTGGCAAATACGTTTGAGAAGTTTACAGTCTCTTGCAATTCATTCTCTGCTACCAGTTCCCAAGAAAATCTCCTCTTGTATAAGCTTGCCACTGTGACTGCTATCCGAGCCTCAACTGCTACCATATTAACTTTTCTGCATCTTTCAGAAGTAGTGAGTCATTTATCCAGTGGAATCACTGACGCAATTTTCCAAACTTCCTTTATTAGCCCTCACTTTCAATGTTGTCGCTCCTCTGAAACCTATGCACCAAATACCTAAACATAACTTTATTCTCTTCATAGAGTACCAATCTTGAGATAATCTCTGAATATTAGCAATGTTGTTACATTTTCAATATAAGAACTTTAGCTTTGCCCCAAAAAAAAAAGAACTTGAGCAATGACGATTATGTTGTCAAGAAATATTAAGCATGTCTCACATAAGATCAAATGATTGTTTTTCTTTATCAAAACTTAAAATACCAAAAGCACATATATTTGAAGTTACTAAACATGTGGCTACATCCTTCCCAAAGCTCGAAGACGTGGCAGCGGCTACTGCAATAGTAGTAACAGCTGTAGCCACACCAGGTAACAGTTTGGATTCAATAACCTTATGAAAACAAATTAGGAGACGAACTATAAAGAGCAAAAACAAATCAAAACCAATCGTTTAAGAATATACCGTGAAAGAGACATATAGATGTGGGATTTAGGGTTTTTGAGAAAGGTTTGATGAGGAATGAGAGAAAAACAAAGGGATGATTTAGATCCCGCAGAAGAAGGTCTTATATAGCTGACTTTTGATTTTGATTCAGATCTATCGCAAAAATATCAATTTGAGATAATCTCTGGAAGTCTCTTCATATGATCTTATAACTTGATCCTTTGGAACATAAATGACGTTATTAAAGATGAAAAACAAAAATAAAAGAAATAATGACATAAGCTGCCACGTGTTTATTTTCCCCCTATGGAGAGAAAAACACTCAACTTTATTGTATTAGATAGTTTTGTATGCACACACCAACAAAGATATTAATTAGTTATCAATTTTATCGTGAGTATAGTTATGAAGAAATAATTAGGGGATACTATAGCATCTCCAATGGTACTCTATACGTCTATATTTCATTCAAAATAGAATAATTCTATTATGGTGTTAAATTTGTTCCAATAACTTATTCTATAATAAAGTTACTCTATAATAGAGTATAATATAAAATAATGTTGTTTTTTACTTTAAATATAGAGTAAATTACATCATTCATCTATATTTCACTTTATTATAGAATAACTCTATTATAAAGTAAATTATTAGAGCAAATCTAACTCTATAATAAACTTATTATATTCTAAAGTAAAATATAGAGTAAATTATATAATACCATTGGAGATAGTCTTAAGCTATGTCCAACCCAACACTAAAACTCTATTTTAGTGTATATTTCACTATATTATAGAGTAAATCTATTATAAAGTAAAACTCTACTTTAGTGTGATTTTGACACAAAAACCTTCTCCAATCGAACATTAAAAAGCACACTATTTTAGTGTAACACTATAATTTCACACCAAATTTGGTGTGATACTATTTACCACACTAAAACCATCACCGATGGAGCTCTTTTTTTCCTCTATAAATTACACTAAAATAAAGCAACTCTGTTCTAGAATAACTTTTGCTCCAATAGTGTATTCTATAATAGAGTTATTATATTTTAGTGTAAATTATAGAGTAATACCATTGGAGCAAAAGTTACTCTGTAATAGATTAACTCTTTTAGTGTAAATTATTGAGGAAAAAAATAGAACCCCATTGGAGATGCCCTAAAACACTATTCATCCCACTAGAACATAATTCATTTATTTAATTAATAAATATACAATTAATTAAATAAAAAATAAGAGCATAAATACATATAATATTATAAAAATAGCTTTTAGGGTAAAGTTTGGTGTTGTGATTGGAGGAAAATTTTTTATAGTGCTCAAACTACATTAAAATAGTGTGGTTTTGACATTTAAAATTGTGTTATGTTTACAACTTTATAAGTAACTCTCTCTCTCTCTCTCTCTCTCTCTCTCTCTCTCTCTCTCT
>NC_027753.1:24303705-24360379 GCF_000695525.1 Brassica oleracea var. oleracea | reverse complement strand
CATTTACGAGGAAATAACGAGGAAAAGTTTACGACCATTTTACGAGGAAATCATTTCGTGGTTGTTACGTGTATTTTGCGAGGAAACTCTTTCAAGGTATTTACGTGTAGATTACGAGAAACTATTTTCGAGGTATTTACGAGGAATTATAGCGACGTCCTTACGTGGAATATTGACGTGGTCTTTACGACGAATCGCCCTACTTCGTCTTTACGACGAAATATATTCCTCGCTAAGTTACGACGAATTAGCGAGGAAATATGTGTTACGACAGACGTGTAATGAGCAAACGCGTTTCCTCGCTAATTCGTCGTAAAGCCTCTTTTACGACGAAATAACGAGGAAAACCGCCCTCGTTAAGATTATGTTTTCTTGTAGTGATGTAATTTTCCAAACTTCCTTTATTAGCCCTCACTTTCAATGTTGTCGCTCCTCTGAAACCTATGCACCAAATACCTTTTTTGTCAACTATGCACCAAATACCTAAACATAACTTTATTCTCTTCATAGAGTACCAATCTTGAGCTAATCTCTGAATATTAGCAATGTTGTTACATTTTCAATATAAGAACTTTAGCTTTGCCCCAAAAAAAAAAGAACTTGAGCAATGAAGATTATGTTGTCAAGAAATATTAAGCATGTCTCACATAAGATCAAAACTTAAAATACCAAAAGCACATATATTTGATTACTAAACCTGTGGCTACATCCTTCCCAAAGCTCGAAGACGTGGCAGCGGCTACTGCAATAGTAGTAACAGCTGTGGCCACACCAGGTAACAGTTTGGATTCAATAACCTTTATGAAAACAAAATAGGAGACGAACTATAAAGAGTAAAAACAAATCAAAACCAATCGTTTAAGAATATACCGTGAAAGAAACATATAGATGAGGGATTTAGGGTTTTTGAGAAAGGTTTGATGAGGAATGAGAGAAAAACAAATGGATGATTTAGATCCCGCGGAAGAAGGTCTTATATAGCTGACTTTTGATTTTGATTTTGATTCAGATCTATCGTAAAAATATCAATTTGAGATAATCTCTGGAAGTCTCTTCGTATGATAACTTGATCATTTGGAACATAAATGACATTATTAAAGATGAAAAAAAAATAATAATAATAATGACATAAGCTGCCACGTGTTTATTTTCCCTCTACGGAGAGAAAAAACTTAACTTTATTGTATTAGATTACCAATTATCCTATTTAAAATTTGTTATCACATATTATGTAAATTTACAACATTGTTGTAAATGTACTGTGTTCGACACTATTATTATGACACAACGTTTTATATTGTTAAACGTAATGCACTGTGTCACATGACTGTTTGTTAATGAATAACACAATCCATTTTTGTAACATTTAGAGGGAAAAAAACTATTAGTTTGAAGTTATCAAATAGATGAACATCCTCAGAACTTAGAATTTAATGGTTTGCATACAAAGGTTTAATTTATTTCGGCTAGCCATATATTGGGTTACTCACTACTCTTTATAGATTAGATTTTGGAGTTTCGTTGTGTTAGTTAGATGTTTTTTTTTTTTGACGTCAAACGTTGTGTTAGTTAGATGAAAGAGTATATGCAATAGATAACATATTTAACAGATTTCAAAGACTTAATTTACATATTATAGATAAATTATAAGATTTATTTGATAAAGGGTTAATTTTTTTTCATTTTTAAATGTACCTGAAACATTACTTTTTCTTATAAACACACAAATTCATATCATTTTACCTATACTTTTGTACACAATTTTCGTTTCAAATTTAGCATTTTTCAAATTTTATATATAATGAAAATGAATTAGTTAATAATATTTCATATATAAGCTTTGCTTTTACATTATTAAAACATCAATTAAATGACTATTTTATAAAATCTTACATAGTTTGTATTTGAACTTTAGTTTGGTTAGTTTTGTTAATAATCCATACATTTATGCTAAACATATTCGAGTAAACAAAATAATAATTCGACAGAGCAAAAAAAAAACTCAACTAATTGAAATACAACTGTTGTGGGTATTGTATGCTAGAGCTGGGAAGCTGCGGTGTCAAGCACTTTTAATCAATTTGTAGGATTGGTCCAACATTTAAAATTTATGTATTTGTGAATATTTATAACTGATTAATTATGAGAAGTGATAGCGGTTTAATAATTAACTAGGTGTTTGTCCACGATTTCACGGATAATAATATTATACGAAAAGTATATATTATATTTATAATGTTATAATTGTTAAATAATTAGAAGTATTAAAATTTTAGCATTTAATAGTTTGATAATCAAAAATTTTAGTATCTATTTTTAAAAGAGCTGTGATATTTAAGATAGTTCAACAACATAAATATAAGTCACTAAAAATATTTTTCTTAAATGCAAGTATTATTACAATTTGTTCAAGTAATTGTTTGTAAATTACCTTTTAGTTTATTTTAACACGTGAAAAACGAAAATACTTTAACCATAAAAAAATGTATTTTGTGTAGTTCCAAGAAGATGTCTAGAGGCTTATATAGCTCTGGCATCTTCATTAATGATTTATTTTATTTATGCTACTTTTATTTGTATGATTGTATTCAATTTATTTTAAATTTTTTTTAAATTAATTGTTTTATGGGTTTCTTTCAAAAGATTTGTCAAAAAAAAAAGTTTCAGATATGACTAAAAGCTCTATTTTATTTTTATATATGAATTAGATATTAAACAGTATTTAAATCTAAAGTTCGCGGATAATTGATTGCAAAACAAAATTTTATTTTAGCACTGTAAAAAATAAATAAAAATCTAAAATAACAACTATTGAAATTCTAAGATTTCACCTATGAACGTATATGTAACAAAAATTCACTTAAATAATTTATATTTTAATATGTAAATAAATAGTGTGATATAATTTTATATACGTTAAATGATTTATTTTTAAGCATAATAACCATAAGTCATTCAAATTACTTCTATTTTAATAGATAAAATAAGAAGTCTGAAATAATTCTATATGATTTATAAATCATTAGAAATTTACATTTACACAATTATACTTAGATTTAGAAGCATATACCAATTTGCATCTATAGAAGATGTCCTTAAGATTTATATAAATAGATTTGATAAAAGTCTCATAAATGATTTAGAAACTCTAATAAAATGATTTTGTATGCCAGAATTTAAAAATATTTTAAATAAATTCAAAATCTTTATAAATGATTTATAAATCTCGTGGGGTTTTTTTAAAAAAACATTAAATTTCTAATAATGCCTTATATACAAATCTAATTCTTTATATAGAACAATATTCAACCATTATATTTATTTCTGTAAAATATATAAAAATATTTTAAATAATTTTAAATAAAAAAATAATTAAAAATAATAATTATGAAACATTATATATTCTTTCTATAATTATGCAATTAATTACCATAAATTATCATTTGTAAAATTACTTGTTTTTTGTATTAATTGGTTGTAGAGTTTCTTTTTATTTTTAGATTTGATTAAAATAAATATTTAATAAAAGTTATCAACCAATTAAATTATAAAAATTTATTGAAACTTCATCTATGAGCGACAAGTCAGTAGAAATCAATAAAATGACTTTTTCAATTAATATATATAGGGATTATAGACATTCAGTAATATCTTAGTATGTTTTGGATACAAATTTATTTTATTAAAATAGAAGTCATAATTTTATTTCATGTGTGATATTTTAAGTTGGACCATTATTTAGAAATTTTTCAAATATACATAACTTCATTATAATATTTTTAAATATATTTATTTTTTAGTTAAATACAAGAAATATTTATTTAGAAAAATTATAACAAAACTTTTTACAAATCTTTTCAGAATCATTTTAAAATTTATTTCCGAAAATTGAAATTCAATTTCAATTTTTGTTATCATAAAATATAATCAGAAATTTAAATTTAATTTAGTTTTTATTTATAAACGAAAATTTAAAATTATATAATTTATTTTAATGATAAATAACAACTTAAAATTATTACTTTTCAAAATTGCATTTTACAAAGATTTAAAAAACAATTGTTGGAAAGCAATATCCATTTCTATTTAAAATTTTAAATAAAAATATTTTATTTATTAAACACATAGATGATGACATTACAAGTGTGATTTTTTTAATTTAAACTATCTCTTAGAGGTCACAACTTTAAATGTTTTTATCATGGTTAATGGTTAATTTTAATTTACACCCCCTTCACAAATGAAACATTTAACCTCTTTACATATCGGATATATAAAGCTTTAGTCAACTATTTTAGCGTTTATATATTCTATTGAATTAAAAACTATTTTATTTTAAAACTATACCAAATTGGTGTATTAATCACTATATATAAAGTTTTATATCTCCTACTCCAACCATAAATGGACGAACAATATATATACGAAATGAATATATACATGAACGAATACACTAAACATGAACAAAATTTTATCATATATATGTATACTAATGTCATAGCATGAATGACATATATGTATCAAAAAGACTAATATTCCAACACTATTATATATGAAGAGAACACACATTTATCAAATTGGTTTAACGTTACAGTACATAACATAATTCCAACAAATTTTAATTTTACTTCATATTTAATACTATTTTACAGATTTACTATTAAATTATTATCATTTTCATAAATATCTTAAATTTATTATTAAAAGACAAAATTAACCCTCCCAAAACATTTATAACTATATAAGAATTATTTACAAAAGTTTATAAACTCAACTTCACCACCTAAATAATAAATCATAAACAATAATCGTTAAATCCTAAGCTCCAATATTAGGATATCTTTAATTGAGTTTTTTTATAAATGCAATCCAAATTGGTATATTTCAAACAATTTCTCAAATATGATCTTTACTACAAAATTATTTTGCAAGTACAAAATATTATAGTTTCTTTTTTAAAGATATTTTTTGTTGTTTTTAATAGTATCCCGAAATTTTTTTCTCTATTATATAGGTTCAGCTTAATTCAATTTCCATATAAATTCCAAATTTTAAAAATGAAACATAAAATTTGGTAAAATAGTATTGTTACATAATAATGTTTACCAAATATTTTCTCTTAAAAAATATAAAATGTAAAATATTATTGTTACATAATAATGTTATATAAATTAGAATATTTTAGTATATAATTGCGGGTCAAGATCTAGTAATTGATTGAAATCGGATTTAGTACAAGTTATTTTTTTTGAAATTTTAAATTTTCAGGTTTTTTATATTCATTTGGGTTCAGATAAAATCCATAATCCGAAATGCCGTAAAACAGGATCCACCTACCGTTCAGATTCATTTTATCGGGTCGGTTTGATTTGGACTTTTGGATTCGTATTATTTTCATAGCCCTATCTTCAACAATGCAAAAATATATTCAGATCAATAATGTTATTCACAACAACAACAAAATTATACATAGCTCAAAATATCTAAATTATCTTTAATTGTATCAAATAATTAAGTTTGGTTATATTGGGAAGTTGGGATATCAGTTCGGATTGTAACCGATATTCAAAGTACTTGATTTCTAGGTTCCATTTGAATATTTTTAAATGATTTGGATCGGGTTTGAATTTTTTCTGGTTGTATTCGATTCAGATTTTTTTTTTTGAATTCGATTCAGATTATTTGGTTCGATTATAAACTCCCAAATCTAATGCAAATGGTAGCGTATCTGACTCAGGAGGTTGTATGTTCCACTCAATGACTCAAATCATGTTCAATTTTCCCGCGATAATATCCTAACTTTCTGTACAATTCAATGAAATATTTCTAAGACCAACTCCATCCTTAATATGAGGAAAGAAATTTTAAAAACAATCAAAATTTAAATATTAATATACATATTGATGGAAATTTACAAATTATGAAACACCTATGCAATAGTTCTTCAAAATTAAGAGTTTTTATCTCATACAAGAGATGAAGTTGGTCTAATACATCTATATTTTATGGTATGTAGACATTTAAACAATCATCGCTAAAAGTTTCGCTTTGAAATACGAGTTTACCACAAGTCAAACTTTCTAGTTTCTAGCCTCCTTGCTCGCATGTGCTTCTCTCCTTCAAGGCCTCAACTATTGTCTTAATATGTTCATGCGGCGTATAATTAAAGATCTTATATAATGTTCCCTATCTACTCAAACTTTTTACACAGCAATATAATTCACATATTTTGCTGTTATATAGTGTAATTAATCCCTTATACATCCGAACATAATTCAGTCAATCAAACCAAATATGCAAGTAAGAAACAAAACTTAGGTAGCAGATAACAAGACCACCATTTTGATGTTTGACTCGATTCAACTTACAAGATATACATTTCACTTACAAAGAAAAGTGAAATGCTAGAAACAGAGCTCAAAAGCAACATAAAAACAGAAGGTTTGCACATCTTTTTAATTTGCAGATGCATTCCCCATTAACAAAGTTACAACTTCAGCATAATTATGATATTAGTTTTTTTTGCTAAAATAAATATGCTATTAGTTGGTATAGAATATTAAAATAATGTGTTTTGTAGCTCATGTTCAAAAACTCGGTCAACTCGGCTCCCTAATCGGCGAGTATATGTGAAGCGGCACACTACCGTGGCGAATCAACCATTATCGGCCATAAAATCAGAGCCTTGAAGAAATCTTGTTTTTGTTTCGTTTTTTTGTAGTAAATCGATGTACTTTAGTTAGATCTATGTATATTAAGCATGATTATGTGAGAAAATGACGAAAAACTGTAAAAAACTGAGAACAAAAATGGAGGCTCACGAATTTGCAGGTTAAACTCGCAGGGGAAAAGATAAGGGGTGACTTGACAAATTACCCATTTGCCCTTCATTAAAAGAACAAAATAAAAATAAAGCCAAAAAGATGGATCGGGGGTTTGAACCACGGGTCTACAAGACCTATAAACTCTCCCTAGCCATTTGAACCAACAGATTTCATTTTGTTAGTTATGGAAATATATATATATATATATATATATGAAAGAGTGAAAAACTAATCCCTAATTAATTTTTGATTAATCCCTGATTTTTTGATAACTCGCTAGGTCAGTGTCAACCGCGCGGATAGCGCCTAGCGAGTTTCCGAGCATGGTTGTAGCTAAAGGATCAAATGAATTTGGAATATGATAAAGAGAAATTTCTTAGGATAGCATTTTTAAGTTTTTGTCACAAAAATATCTCTCAATGAAGAAAATGACCAAAATAAGTTTTATTAAAGGGTGAAAATGTATTTTTACATTTGGGTTAATTAATCTAGACTTAGGGTTTAGAGTTAAGGGGTGAGATTTTGGGGATATGGTTTCAAATTTTAAAAAATTAAAAATTAAAATTAAAATTTTTAAAATAAAAAGAACTATTTTGATCATTTTTTTAGGTATATTTTTGTGACAAAAACTTAAAAAAAAACTATCCTAGAGAATTACAACTCCAACCTGTTTTGGGACATTAGAAATATTGATGGCAGCTTCTAATGCGGTAAGTCGGCAGTAGTACCTGCACCAGAAAACAACCTACCCCTTCACGTGTGATCCAAATGTGATCATTATTTTAATCTAATCATATATCATTGATTCATTTTGACTTCATCTTTTTATTATTTTATATATTTTCAGAAACAGCACATACATATTCATGGCGATATAACTTATAGTTGTTGCGTTATATACGAAAACAAATATTAATATGTAGTCTAAAATAAATTTGGTATGCTAATGATCAATTGTCAAGACAACTCAAGGATACAAAATTTCAATCATTTTGTAAATCATGGCATTTATAGTTTAAAACTGATAAAACAAAGGGTTTTGTTTGTCAACCAAGTTATATAACTGTTTAAAACAATTGGTATCTTAATAATAGTATAATATTTGTTAAACAAATAACTAAAAATGCAAATAAGAAACCAAATTCGTAATTATGAGGGGCACCACACTTGCTTTACTATTTTTTTTTAAACCCGAAGTTGGTGGTCGAGTGGTGTGAGGCGGCTCGCAATGGTCCTAAGGGCCGCGAGTTCGAACCTCCCCTTCAGATATACCCCTACGTCGGGTACCCGGGCCCACCCTGCTACTTTCTGGGGTGGAAATGACGTGGCTGCTCGGGCCTCGAAGGATGTTTGGGCCCCGGCCTGGGACCCTCCGTTAACAAAAAAAAAAAAAAAAAAAAAAAAAAAAAAATTATGAAGTCAGTGTTTCCTGAGCTGCATGTGTCTACGTAGCATCTGACAAACAGATCCCATGCAAGAGGATGCTTTTTTTTTTTCTTTTTTTTTTCACAAGAGGATGCTTCCAGTGGCATTCTCGTGATTTTTCGTCCAAACCATGTGTTCGATCTTGTAACTCAAACCCATATAAACCCCATCATTCTCCACACTTACATCTTCACAGTTTTGCTCTATCTTCAATATCCATCTCCCACCCAATTAGGAAGTGACAATGTACCAAGAAGCCGCACTTCTCTTAGCGCTACTCTGCGTTTCTTCTAATGTCGCTGTGTCGGCTCCAATCCGCGACGGTAGTAAACTCTAATGCTCATCATTGAACACAACTCTTTTAGTAAATTAAAAAAATCTTGACTTACAAATGTCTTAATGCTTTGGTGGTTTCAGGTTTATTACCAAACGGTAATTTCGAGATAGGTCCTAAACCGTCCCAACTGAAAGGATCTGTTGTTAAGGAACGAAACGCCGTGGCTCACTGGGACATGACCGGCTTCGTGGAATACATCAAAGCTGGTCAGAAACAAGACGACATGGTTTTGGTCGTACCGGAAGGCTCCTCCGCGGTCAGGTTAGGCAACGAGGCCTCAATCTCCCAGAAAATATCCGTCCGATCAGGCCGTCTATACTCGATTACGTTCAGCGCCGCTCGAACTTGCGCTCAGGACGAGCGGCTAAACATCTCCGTCACGCACGAGTCCGGTGTCATCCCTATCCAGACTATGTACGGTAGCGATGGCTGGGACTCGTACTCTTGGGCTTTTAAAGCTGGTGGACCCCAAATCGTGATCCGGATCCATAACCCGGGTCATGAGGAGCACCCGGCTTGTGGTCCGTTGATCGATGCCGTTGCTATCAAGGCTTTGTTCCCTCCCAGATTCTCCGGATGTAAGTAAACCGGAAACACATCATGTGTTGCGTAAAAACCAAAACATATTTTTTTAATTAAAATTTTATAAATAACAACTCTAAACGGGAATAAGGTTTTTGATTACAAATTTCAAACAAATTTCTTAAATTTCTCTAACCGATACATCTTGATTTATGTGTATTTTGTTATTTTAGATAATCTGATAAAGAACGGGAACTTCGAGGAAGGACCTTACGTGTTTCCCACGGCAAAGTGGGGAGTACTGATACCACCTTTCATCGAGGACGATAACAGCCCTTTGCCTGGATGGATTATCGAGTCTCTCAAGGCCGTTAAGTACGTGGACAAGGCACACTTCTTCGTCCCTGAGGGACACAGAGCCATCGAGCTTGTTGGAGGCAAAGAGAGTGCCGTTTCTCAGATCGTGAGGACGTCACCCAACAAATTCTACGCCCTCACTTTCAACGTTGGAGACGCCAGGGACGCTTGCGAGGGACCCATGGCAGTGGAGGCGTTCGCTGGACGGGGAAACACCCTGGTGGACTACATGTCTAAGGGGAAAGGCGGGTTTAAACAGGGAAGGCTTGTGTTCAAGGCGGTGTCGGCCAGGACTCGAGTCACTTTCCTCAGCACGTTTTACCATATGAAGAATGATCACTCTGGCTCGCTATGTGGTCCGGTCGTCGACGACGTAAGGCTGGTGGCGGTTAAGACACTCCCAGGTTGAGACCGGAGTTTCTTAGCTTTTGCTTTAAATTAAAGTCAAAGTGGCCATTTACAATATATTTATAGTACAATTAATGGTTGATTGTAATTTATGTTTCAAGATTTATATAATAAATGTAATGTTACTTTCTATCTGTCTTTACAAAGTTTACCAGGTAGTAACTTGCCCTTTGCCCCGGATAAGATGTTTATATTATGTTGGAATTATATATTATGATTATGTATAACATAAGGTATACTTTAAGCGATAGTTAGATAGAACTAAAGGTATGATTGTTATCAGAGGCGAAGCCAGACACTATTTATAATGGGTTCACTAATATTAAAATTTAATATATGGTGTTTGCAAGTTTGAGAAGAAGCTTTGGAAAATGATTTTTTTATATTTCGCCTATCACGTTGTAGTAGTTATGGACTTAGGGGTTTAACAAATTAAATCGAAAAACGTGGATCAATAACATATTATAAGCAAAACAATAACTATGTGAAATAAAAAAGTATAGCTCATTTAAATTCAGGAAACATAGTTGCATGATAAAAGAAATTGAAGGTTATTTGATCCTCTAAATTGTAAAGGTTGTTCCAGATGCGACCATTACGTAAGACTTGCTAGTGGTTCGTTCCTGGAAGTTTCTTCTCATCTTCAAAGTCGTATAATGCAGAGCTCTCATGGCGGCGAAGGTGGTGACACTCGCATGCTTGTATTGCTTGCTCGAGAAGACTAATACACTAAGCCGAGACGATTTACCGTGATTCAGTCTCCTCGAAACAGAGATCACCTCATCGAGCAGTAACAAAACCGAGTATGACACATTTATCTAAAAATAGATTTTCAACGTCCTCTTTCAGCAATGAGAGGCGCTTCTCAAGAACGTGAGTGCTCTGCTAAATGCATAAAAGCAGGTATGGAGAAAAAAGTTCTTTCAGGATCTGTCGACTTAATGGCGATAGATCAGATGGGTTACCATTTTTAACAGAAATGTATAGAGGAATAAGGAATCTTTATTGATGCTATGATTATATTGAGAGGATTGATAAATCAACTAATCGAACTTGAAGCTGAAGAAAAGTGTTCGTCGAGAAAAATATAGATGGTATGAAGTTCTTTTAAAGAAATGTTAGTGTGAATGCATTAAATTCACAGTTTTGGTGAGAAACGTTCTCCGCGTGACACCCAAGCGTTTTACTAAATAAAAGCTTCTCGTCAAGCCACGTCACCAAGTCACATTCCTTGCCAATAAACTTCTAAGGTAAGTTTTAAAAGTACTTCTCCTTTAATATATAGGAGATGAACAAGTTACCAACTGGATATACAATGAACATAATAAACACTAGAGCTTGACCCGCACGGACGTGCGGGTGTTAATTTTCATTTTTTTTATAAATTATTTAATGAAATTTATAAACACATAAGTTATTTGGATATTTTTAGGTTTTTAAGAATCTATCCATATCGGAAGGTTCCGAGTCCGAACCTGTCTGAAAATTTATAATACCCTAACAAAATTTAATTTTAAACCCAAAAATCTGATACCCAAAAACACGATTCGTACTCGAACGAGTACATGGATGTCCATGTCTAACTGATTCTATAAACAAATAAAAAAAATCATTAAACGGTTGAATTCTTGTCATGAATGAATCAATTTCATTCAAATTTGTGAAATTATTTTGGTAAACACGTAAATAAATATTGTCAAATTATTATGGTAAATATAATTAATAAATTAAAAGAAGTAACTAGGAAGAGTGAAAAATGTAAAAAAAAAACTATTAAAAATAGGTAAGTTCTATTTTGTACTCTGTAATAAATGAAGTCGGATTATTTGTTAAAAACGATAAATTAAGTGATTTTTTTCACGGAAAATACTACTTTCATTAATAGTCAAAGTGGTTTAAATTAGTTAAAAAGGAAAGAAAAGATATAATAAATCACTTAAAAATAAGTAAATATTGTTTTGTACTTTAGTTTTAATAGAATATAGGCGAAAATGTCTATTTCTAAGGATAAGATGACAGCAATTGTCTCTAGTGATCATGGTACCTGGTTGTTGAAGTTTGGTTGGGGAAGCTAGTAGTCAGGGAATGGTGATCTGAAGCTATAACTGTCTTTAAACGATCATGGTACCTGGTTGTTGAATTTTGGTTGGGGCAGCTATTAGTCTGGGAATGGTGATCTGAAAGCTATAACTGAAGCAACAAGGACACTTTTTCCATGTCAACTGTGTGGCCTACACAACTGTTATGTTATTCGCAGTACTTGACAACTGGGTCTGGCTGATGATAACAAAGTCAAGGCACGCAGAAAAGTCTTAAAGAACTGTGTTATATATATCATGCTTAGGCGTTCTTTGGTTCCCTGTTTGGTTAACCATCTTGAGTTTGTATTGCTTTACTTATTATTAGGTTTGGAACATTTCAGGGTTATGTTTTACCACCACCTTTGTATTTTGTGGCTGATAACCACTCACTCTTAAGCCCATCTCTGGATGGCACTGTCTAGTGGCGACGTAATCTCTCCAGGGGCTCTACATTCTACATTCATTTCAGTTAATTCAACTGGTGTTTTACTTATTCCAGTCACAGAGACCGAATCACATCCATTTGATGTGCTGTTCAAAGATCAAAGCTCAGGGAGGAAATGAGCTTATAGCAGCTATAAAATATTTCTGTATACACAACTTTGTTTTTGGGTTGAAACCGCTGCATATATATGTATATAACCTAAAGAATGATAATGATGATTTAAAACATTACGGATGCTATTGAAACATGAAGAAAAAAGCTATGAGACATCAAAAACTTTGAACAATATTCAAAATCTTTATGTTCCCTAAACAAATTAGGATTCTTCAATTGTGAACTATGGTCATAGCCAGTTTGCTGCTCCTTTTTACCTGACCCCCAAAGAAAGGTTACGCACCACTCCACTGATACTAATACGAATCATCGGATTAGGAGGAAGATTGTGCGGAAACTGATCATGCTCCACTCCATTGATGTTGAGACGAATCACCGGATTTGGAGGAAGATTAAATGGCATACGGTCATGCGCTACTCCATTCACCTCAATCAACGGATAAGCAGCAAGAGTATTACGGGGCATACCAGCTGCAGTCATCACTTCAGTGTACTCCGCAGCTCTCTGCATCTGCTCCCACGCCAAATGTCTCCTCTGGTCCACCACGGGTCCGGTGAAGCCAGGGTGCTCAGCTTTCAAGTGGTTCTTAAGCTGCGAATAGCTCCCTGAGAAGACACAGCCCTCGAAAGCGCAGCCTCTCGGTTTAGCGTTCAGATATCTCATCGCGCCAGACACCTTCATCGTCTCCTGGACCTCTCCTCTGCAGTAAGGACAGTTGAAGGCCTTGGTCAAGCGGTTCCTGTTTTTTGCGCGGTACTGCTTGAAACAGTTGGAGTGGCGAGCGCTCGTGTCGCACATGTAGGCACGGCATCCGGTTGAGGAGGAAGAGCAGCGCAGGAGGACGGCGTTGTGCGGCGGTTCCTGGCAGATTACGCACCGGACATCTTCCCATTGGCTTGGACCTTCTGTCTGGATAGGCAGCTCAGGTTCTTTCTCTTTCTTGGTCCTTGAAGAGCGAAGCGGGTACGGTGATACTCTGGTCCTGTTGCTTGAAACTGACAATACACGTCTCTGCTTAGCCATCTCTCCTGCTAAAACGATGAAAATCAAAATTCAAAAAAGTTTTATTAATGAATAAATCTCAAAAAAAGGCTCAGAATCAATCTTAGACACGACATTGATTGATACTTGGGGATGTAACTGACACTACTAGTACAAAAGAGACCATTCACAAGTGCAGAGAGATGCATAAAACAGATTGATTCGACGATCATTATTCATTAACGAGGTTACGTGAATCTTGCGTTCTAATTCAGAATCAGACCAATACAGAATAATACTATTGGATTTATTGTTCAATCTGATTTCGTCATGGCCATTTTGATCAGAGACCCAGAAAAAAAGCTTTATTGATAATGAGAGAAATTGGATAAACCCAGAGACGAGAGTGAGAAAGGAAGATTACCTTTGGTCGGATAAATTCTTATGTTTTTTTTTCAGAGAAGAGAGTTTCGTCTGAAGCGGTGAGGATGGGGAGAGATATCAAGCGAGTGCCTGTTTGTGTGATCGTTTTATAAGCTATTATTCTCTTGTGCCCGTCCGTCACTTTTACCATTGTACCCCTCTCTCTATTTAAACCGTTTCGTCTTTCCTTTGTTAAGGAAACCAAAGTTTATTTTCTTGACAATTATGGATTCAGTGAGATAAAAAGGCAAAGAAATCATTTTTTTCTTGTTTCCAAACAAGTTGAAAAGTTTTTTTTTTTTAACAAAAAATAGTATAGTTCCAGAAATTTTACAACACAATCTGACAACAACTCATAAAGAAACAGGAACTATACAAATCTCAGTTTTAATTTTTAATAAATTTGATAGATAAATCCAATTGTAGTTATTGTAATTTAAGTTTGGATCTTTTAAACTACTTAACATATACTTTAATTGGTTTTAATTATTTTAATATAGCACCCACAAAGTTAAAGCTGCTAAATAACAATTCATTACTCAATATTTTTTTCTTTCTTTTTAAATTAGATCATTATGTACCAACACTAGTTAAATCTCGAAAACAAACATTATTACTTACATATTATATTTAACTCACTCATCACTTAAATAAATACATCATCCAAAATAGTCATATAATTTTATGTAAAAGCAAATGTCTAAAAAGTAAGTATGCAAATCTCACTTTTATAATTGTTCTGGATAATTAAATCCAACAGTTTGCAAATCTCACTTTTATAATTATTTTGAAGAAAAATATCCAATCATAATATCTCAAAATTAAAATTTAAAAATGTTATATATATATATATATATTCTAAATGGTTTTAATTCGTTTTAATATGGCACCGATAATACCTAAAATTATTAAATGACAATTTATTACTTTTTGGTCATAGACAATTTGTTACTTACACATATGTTTTATTTTTCTATTTAGATGATTGCATTGACACTAGTCAAAAATTTATAAATAAAAAATTACTCAACATTATTAGAAAATTAAGAAAAAAATTATTATTTATAATCATGTTTTATTTGCATTTCGCTCAGATAATATATCACCAACACTAGTTATTTGATAAAATAAACAAATTTTAAACAATAACGATACAGTACGCTCTACACTAAAACATCAACATTTATAGAGTTTTTCCTGTAAGTATCCAATTTCAGAAAAAAAATAGAATTTGAATAGAATTGAATTATCTAACTAAATTTTAATATCTATAAGAAGTCTAGATCATTTATATAAGAACACATAACATGCAATTTTCTCATAAACATTTCATAGTTTTCATTTGAGACTATTTTCCATTTTTTTCTATTTTATCTATTTTCTTTTAATTAACGTTTAGAAAAACCATTGAAAATTTTCAATGCTCATACTCTAAATAAGATATGTAAACAATAATTTTATTTTGATCCACAGTTAAGAAATTCATTGAAAATATATTGATGCTCAGTACTCATATCCTAAATAAGATAAGAGACAACAATTTTTCTTGTTCAGATAAAGTATATTTTACTTTATTATTATTCGAGTGACACGACATTTACATACACTAGTAAAAATTGGAAAGTAAAATATATCACTTACATATTTTATTTATACTTAATTTAGAGAATATAACACTCGGACTAATTAAAATTATTTATTTTCATTTTATTTTAAGTGTTGTTTAAGATTTGAGCATAGATTAAAAAAACATTTAGTTTTGTATATTTTCTAAATAAAAACATCATTACATATAGTTCTAACTATATTTCGATCGATAGAAAAATAAACAGAACAAATAATGTTAATAAATTTTGTATATAAATTCTAAACAAAATTTACTATACAACGACACTGACACTTAATATAAAGCGGATAAAATATTAAATATACTTATAATAGACGCGCATTCTACCTACTTTTTAGTTGGGGCAATACAGTAATGATACTAGTAAAGAAAAACTATAATATATTTTAACTGACATAGTAAGACGTGGACATTAGTCAAACTAGGTAACAAATCTTCATCTTTTGGAAAGTTGACCACTTAAATTTTTTACATAGTTATAACTTGTGAGAAATCTAATTATAAGGAAGTATAGCTTCCCAAATGTAGTAAATTTTGACCGTATAGCGATTTCCTACATTGCCATTACGAGTTGGGAGTTGGGAGTAATCTGGGGTGGTAAAGTAGAAAGAAATAATATAATCAGATGACTAAACAGCCCATTAAGAGGCCTAATATATATCGTTATCATGCGTTCTATATGGTAGGGCTAGGCCCAATTAAGACAAGCCTAGAAAAGTGAAAAACTCTCAGAAAAATATTGTACAGTCCAGAATTCCAGATGATGAACGGGAACACCGTGCACCCACCGCGCGTACGATACACTCGCGAACACTGCGAAATTCCTTAGTTGCAAGTTCCAAACACATCAACTTCTTCTTGTTCCGCCCCCGAGAAGATCGAAGTGATTGGGAAAAATAATCGAAAGAGATCTGTCCGGTGGGAATAATAATGGCTCTGACATGCGTGAATATGTCGGAGGATGTGTGGTTAACTTGCCTGACTCACGCATTGTCCACCGAGACCGAAGAGATCATGGGGCTCCTCCTCGGCGACATCCAGGTTCAATTTATTTCGAATCTCTTCTGCCTTGTGTCTTTCTCAATTCGATCAGTAATGATTCACTGTGTATTTTTTGGGGGATAATTGATTAGTACTCGAAGAACGGAAGCGCTACGGCTATGATATGGGGAGCATCGCCGCAGTCAAGGTCTGATAGGCAGAAGGATCGAGTCGAGACCAACCCTGAACAGCTGGCTGCTGCTTCTGCTCAGGCTGAGATATCCTTTTTTTTTTTTTTTTTTGCTATTATTACCATATTCTATCATCTCTATTTCGTGTGTGGATGCTTAGATAGATAGAGAGTTCCTTGACCTCAAAATCGACACAGAATGAGCATATCAACGGGCAGAACAACGCGTGTGATTGGATGGTATCACTCCCATCCTCATATCACCGTCCTTCCTTCCCATGTCGGTATGTTCCCCCCATCTTAAGACAGCTACTTTATGAGGATTAATTAAATAGTGTGCATATATGATTATTGCTGGCAGATGTTCGGACACAAGCAATGTATCAGCTTCTTGATTCTGGTTTTATTGGTCTCATTTTCTCCTGTTTTAGTGAAGATGCTAACAAGGTTAGTATTTGATCTCTCTCTCTCTATAAACAGATTAGTAAAGTTGAATCTTTTCAGAAGAAAAAAATACAGCTTTTGGATATTTTGATTAGATTGGTAGAATTCAAGTTATCGCTTTCCAGTCCTCTGATGGGAACCCCAACACTCCTCCTAAATCAACGAGCCTGGTTCTTTCTAATAAAGACTCTGTCATCGACCTAGAGTCCTCTTTAAGCTCTTCAGATTCAGTATACCAGAGTTCCTCTTCTGCTCGTGGAGGCAATCCTGACCAAGACGCAACTGATACAGCTTCATCTTCCGGACCTAAGGTCTCAAATCCCTCTCTCTGACTGGCTGAACCATTGGTTAATATACTTATTGATGTTTATTTATATGCCTGAATAGGGTGGGGGACGAGTTTCAGATTTTGGGGATTTCTTTGTTAACAATGCTGAGGCCAAAGCCACCGGGACGAGTGGAAACTACAGCTCAGCTGTGGAAATTGATTCAATGGACATGTCTGAAAGCATGCAAGAAGCCATGCTCCGTTCCAACTTGGAAACTAGGTACTTTTTTTTTGACATGCGCTCCATTCATATACTAGGCAATGAGTCATGCTTAAAGACTCTTTTTTTTTTTTACATGCAGTGGTGTGGGGTACGTTAAGAAAGAAGTTCCGCTTCATGTTTTGCCGACTTCATCACTTCTTCAGCTCAATTCACCTTTAGCCTCTTATAAAGATCTGCAACGAGTGCTCTACGAGGAGGAACGAGCAGCGTACCACCAATCAGTCCTGCAAAGCATGAGGTTTTTTTAAAGATTCATCATCTATTGTTTATACCTAACTTAGTCATGGAGATTAATTGCAAAAGCTCCTTCTTGATTCTTGTATAGAAATGGGAAAGTTCATCCCCTTGCTTTCATTCACAACACGTCGACGTATCAGGCTTCCATGTGCAAGCTGATCGAATACTGGTTAGTGAAAACATTTGATATTGGGTTTTGTTATTTGTTGGGATTAACATACTTAGATGCTTCATTTTTTTTGTTTGCAGCTTGAGTCCTGCGGTTAACGCACTTCAAGATAGGCTGAGGGAAAACAAGATCCGGGTATGAATGATTCTCCTTACAAGTAAACCAACTCTCATGGATATTGATTGTGTTTTTATTTTGATAAAAAACTGTTGTGTGTTGAGCAGTTAGCAATGCTGGTGAGTGAAGCTGAGGCTCTGGAAGCACAGAAACTTAAAGGACCGGAAACGAGTGGAGGGACATCTCGTTTGGTTCATGGTTCTGGCAGCCGAAGCAGAAGAGGATCCTAGCTACTAGGAGGGAAGGCAATAGACTATCAAACTGCCTTATTTTCTCTTTGTGTATTGTGTTATTTGGACATTGTGTTTTCTTTCATTTGTATCATATTAACGCATCTATCTCTTCTTAGTTTACCCATCTGTAACATTATTAGTTTTTTTTTTTTGTGCCCTGGAAGATTTAACTTTTATTCCAAGATATGCCGATTAACAGATGTTAGTATTATTATTGGATATATGCTTTCTTACTGAAGATGAGATAGGGGGAAGGGGGACGAGTCTTGATTCATCATGATACATTGTACATGATTTGATGGTATGAGGTTTTTTTCATTGGTCACATGATATCTTACAATTATACAAATAATCTTAAAACTTTTTTGATCACAGACCAGCAAGAGCGTGTAATTAATCTGAGATCACCAGAGCTTCTGTTAGATGAATCAACCAGCCAGTTCCTCCATTTGCCCCTGTTATCCGAAAAAAATATATTCACAAATCCAAGTGTTAGACAACATTGTCAATCATCACAAAAAAAACTCCACTTCATCCAAAGGAATGCATGATGTATCTAAGAATTTCGCATAGGTGCATTTAATCTAACGACTAGTTGCATATTATAAAAAACGCATCGAAGCTAGTGGGATATATGTATTCTTGATCTTGAGGAAATGCGACAAGGGTCAATTCGTCACATTAAACTCATCTTTATATCGATTCTAAACCCTACTCTAGACTTCCTACTTGCATCAGAAAACTCTAGTACCCCCATTTCGTTAGATATGATTTTCATCTTTTGGAGGCCATAATCCACATTGTTTCTACCAGTTTGAATAAGCTATTGCTTGCTTACAGTATTTTTTTAATCTTCTCATAAGGGGCGGATAAGTTTATTGGTTTTGGGGGAGGGACAACAAGTAAACGAAGTGACTCGAGCAATGTAGGGTTCAGCATCGGTTCGTTTGAGGAAATGCATAGAGTGACGGGTGAAATTTGTTGTCTTGTCACTTATCACTATTCCTTGGTCGATTTCTCCCACAACTCTGATCTTGATGTAAGGATCTTTTGGCGGCACCATATCCTTCAAAAAAGAATCAAATTAATCCCAAAAAAAAAAGAATGAATTAATTACTCTTGTGTTGTAGTATAGCCCCCACCAAGCAAAATTAAATCCAAATTGCTTACGACATTCAACTCGATTCCTACTTTTCCCATGTAGGATTTGATAGCTACAGAATGGTTCTTGAAGTACTCTTTCTCGAGTGTGGTGAGCTTATCTTGGATTTCAGGTGGAAGGTCGAGAAGTTCAAGGCCAACTCTCCATGCCAGATCACGAACAATGTCTGCTCTATTGTGCCTGCACACACCGACATCAATACTTTACAAACCGTTAAAGAGTATCTGGAATTGTGCTGTCTTTGAAAGCAAAAAGTGATATACACATAGGCCATGAGGCAGCGCTTATTGCGGATCAAAGAAAGGTGATGAACAAGTGCTCCATAGTGATCAGCGTTTCTGTTGCTGTACATCCAACCCTTCTTGTTCCATTTTCCTGTACATCATCAACCTCAGCTGATCAGAAGACTTTGTTTGTAAAGTATATATATAGAGAGAGAGATGCCTTATGAGAGACTGGATGAGATGGTGATTCTGGTCGCATTCTTTGATAGTCTCGTCAAAGAGCTTGCTCTGCTTTGATTGAAAAACAATTAGTTAGTGACTAAACAAACACCTACCATTTTCTTATCTGCTCCCTTACATTGAAAGGTTTGGGGTGGCCCTTCTCCCCGCTCGCAAAATCTTTAACCAGCTGATACCTTTTTCTCCCGTACATGCCCGATTCTATCTCTTCTCTTTTTGTTCACTCTCTGAGACCGTACATAATCATCAATTCGAGCAATTCCTCAAACATGTCGAATCTTGACGAAGTTGGAATCGTTACTCATATCACCGATTCACCGGAACAGCCCTCGCGGCGGCGATCAATTTCTCGAATAATTTAATTATTTCTAACTGGTCGGATTTTTTTGGCGGGATCCAAGATGTAGCGCCAGAAAAGAGACGGAAAGGGAAACTATTTATTGATTCTCCTTATTTAATACTCCATCCTTATCAGGTGATGTTTAAAAAAATTTTATTTTGTTTCCTGATAAGCCGAGTGTTCTTCTAGTAATTCTAAATAAAATTTAATGTTATTTGAAACTTATGACCGGTTATAGAAAACTAGTCATTCTGTATCATTTTAAGATAATAGATGTTTAAAGTTTTTGTACAAATATTAAAAAAATATAAATTTTTATGTAATTGACTTTTATTACATAAAATAACATTAAATAAAATTAATTCAACCAATAAGAAAAAAATGCAGTATTTTATAATTGGTCAAAAATTTCAAATAACATTAAATTTCACCTAAAATTATGAGAACATCACTCATTTTTTTAAATAAAATCAAAATCTTTAAACACTAATTAAACTGATACGGAGGGAGTACTACATATTGGTTAGTTGTATTTAATGTTATTTTATGTGATCAAGATAAATTACATAAGATTTTGTATTTTCTTAATATTTGTACAAAAACTTTAAACATCACTTAAAGTGATACAGAGGGAATAATTAACTAAAAATATTATTTTAAAATTACAATTTTTTTAGTTATAAGAGTATGTATTTTAATATTTGATTATCTAATATGGTTATAGTTTTGTTGATTGTTTATGTTTTAAAAATATAATTAGATGTTGAAAAATATTTACAAAGTTCTAAATGTATCCTCATATAATTTTAAAAAATTAAACATTGTTTTAATTCTACTGTACTAATTTTTTAATTAACCTAACTATTAATTTGTGAAAATAAAATTAATATAGTCCCCTCTCTTAGTTTTTAATATATTTTTTGTAATTTTTTTAAAAAATATAGGTTACAAAAGTAGTTATTGTACATGGTCCATATAAAAAATGAGACGGACCTCTGATTACGTTAGATCATCTACAATAGTTCTCATCAAAAGATTCTTGGTATATATATATATAATTTTAATTGCGAATTTCTAAAAACTACGAAAAACTCAACCAAAAATATCTAGAACCCCCTATTGAGGGTGATGTGCTTTTAGTTAGCAATTAGCATCGTATTATTACTTTTCCGCTTTCAAATTCTTAAAATTGTTTTTGTTAAATCCTCTATATATTAATCATGAAGCATTACGACATGTTTTCGTAACCACGTGTCATCGCTATAATGATTCTTAGAATTTAAAAAAAAATAAGTTGGCGCATACAAATATATATTATATTTTTTTTATTAAACTAACTATCCAATTGATTAGCAGGGTAAAAAATAATATTTCCAATTCTTTACTTAAATAAAAGCTACAAATATTTACACTTTAGTTATTGAAAAATATTTACAAAGTTCTAAATGTATCCTCATATAATTTTAAAAAATTAAACATTGTTTTAATTCTACTGTACTAATTTTTTAATTAACCTAACTATTAATTTGTGAAAATAAAATTAATATAGTCCCCTCTCTTAGTTTTTAATATATTTTTTGTAATTTTTTTAAAAAATATAGGTTACAAAAGTAGTTATTGTACATGGTCCATATAAAAAATGAGACGGACCTCTGATTACGTTAGATCATCTACAATAGTTCTCATCAAAAGATTCTTGGTATATATATATATAATTTTAATTGCGAATTTCTAAAAACTACGAAAAACTCAACCAAAAATATCTAGAACCCCCTATTGAGGGTGATGTGCTTTTAGTTAGCAATTAACATCGTATTATTACTTTCCCGCTTTCAAATTCTTAAAATTGTTTTTGTTAAATCCCCTATATATTAATCATGAAGCATTACGACATGTTTTCGTAACCACGTGTCATCGCTATAATGATTCTTAGAATTTAAAAAAAAATAAGTTGGCGCATACAAATATATATTATATTTTTTTTATTAAACTAACTATCCAATTGATTAGCAGGGTAAAAAATAATATTTCCAATTCTTTACTTAAATAAAAGCTACAAATTATCTAATATGATTAACATATATATGACAATTAATGATTATGAATAATATATATTTGATAAAAACAATTTTGTATCCTCTCTCATTTTTGTTTAATTTTATATTGTTAAAATAAATTAAACAATCACTTTAAGCGAATAATAAACAAAATTACATTTTTTTCTTATATGTTATATTTTGAATTTTTTTAAAACAACTATAAATTATTAAAAATAGTAAAAATTCCACATTGAAAATTTTATGATCAATTTTTTTGTTTAAACAAGATACAAATGATCATAAATCATATAACTATGAAGTCTCATTAATAGATATTCATAAAATATATACATATCATTTAAATTAAATTATATACTATATAAAAATATAAAAATATGTTAATTTCAAAATATGTATTGAAAAATTGTTAAGATCTTAATATTTTACTTTTGAAAATTTTATTGATAAATCTCACATAAGTAAATAAAACAATTGTTTTGATTTATTTACCAAAAACATGATTGTAAATAAACAAAATATATTGTTTTGATTTATGTGCTTACTCTAATATATATACTTTTATCTATATAAATTATTTTTTAAATATGTGGTTTCTAATATGTTATTTGATCCTGACAATGCTAGAAATATATTTCTTCAAATCGAAGTGATTTTTAATATTAGAAGCACTATATATATATTATTTCATTCAGATTAAATATTTAGTCTTGATTTTTATTCTTAAAAATCTTTTAATGAAATATCATGACAAGATTACAATCTCCTCCTTTTAAGTTTGTTCGAAGAATGAGAAATTTGATCATTCGTCTAATATTTTCTTCTTTCGAATACTTTATCTAGCTATTATAATTGTAAGAAAGAGAGATTTGAAATTTTTATTATAAGTTTTCGGGTTTATCATTTAATAAATCAAACAATTCTTACTTTATACATAGTTTACATATATACTAGAATGGTAAAATATTATATATATATATATATATATATATATATATGTTTTTATCGGTATACTCTTAAGTAACTAAACCTCAAAAGCGTAGGTTAATAAAATAAGTAATTTGTTTTGTTGTTCTAGAATTAGATGATTTTTTAAAATGAATTGGTGAATATATACTAGACATACATTTATATTTCGAGTTTATACTTATATTCTATAACATATTGATATTTAGATTTGAACACTAACCTGTAAATAGAATTTGCCGGTGATTTTCTTCAAAATTTTGATTCCTAGATATGTATATGGAGTGAAACTAATTTTTATAGATGTCTATCTTTTAATTTGACACTCATGTAATTCACTGAATTTACTGAAGAAGTTTAAAAAAAACTCATATCAGTGAAACAAATCATTTATGCAGAGTCAATAGTAACAAATCGAGAGCAGAAAACCTAATCTCCTTTCGACATTTTACAATCGATGTTGCCTATCTGATTTTTGTGATTTGTGTCAGCCGCATAACTTAATTTTCTTTTGTGCTATGAAGTATTAATTAAAATGAGTTATAATACGTTAACTTAACTCTTCAACAACGATGATACATTTAAGAGACCAATATTTGTATTCGTCATTGTACAATCGATAAAGATTGTAATGTTTCAAAATGTTAAAATCATTTAATAAAAAACGTTAGTATAAAAAATTCATTACGCGCATGCGCGCGGACTATCATCTAGTGTTTTATTATTCATATAGTTATAGACTGTATTGATATTTTAATAAAGTTTTAGTCCGTTAAATAATTATAAAAATTGGTTATCGATTAAACAAACGATCGTCAAACAAAAGGTTGTAGCGATAGTGAACTTGACATTACACCTTATTTAGGTATCTTTTATTCTTTGTTGTCGACGTAAAAAAAAACAGGAACAAGAAGAGTATAGGTTGACACAATTTCACATGTGTTCTAAAAAAAAAAGGTTGACACAATTTCACCCAAAAAATGGTGTCCAGTTTCCTTACAGTTGTTGGCTCCTCTCGTATACGTAAAACCATCAGAAGAAAAGAAAACACAATAAAATAGCTAATGACACGAAATAAGGAGATGGTTGGCAGAAATCTAAGAAAAAATTACTAAGCTTTGCGTCCAATACATATAACCAACATCTTAATATCTAATCTATTAAAATAAAGTCCTAATTTTTATGTACTTAAAAATATTGTCATTAACTTTTAGACCTATTCATATCTCACTAAAAATAAATGTAACATCCCTTAACTTTTGGACCTATTTTTATTTCCAATTTTTTTGTTCGTAACTACCCTATATCTGCTGAAGTTTATTAGTATACTAATTAAATATAGTAACTACAATTGATATATGTATAAAAGATATTTATAACAAAACTGCACTTGTGTATCTAGGAATATGCAAGATCGAGAGCTATTTTCTAAACTTTATTGATATACTATATATACTAATGATCTTATATTTACGAAGAATGATTAATATGTTTAAAAATATTTATATACACTAAACTGTATTTATATCATAAAGGAATATAACATCACGAAACATCTTTACAAATTATTTATCTATACTATGTTAGTAAGATACTTTCACTTTTTCAAGATATAAAAGTGTCGATAATGAAAGTTTAAAAAAGAAATATTTACATAATCAAAACAATACTATAAGTTCTATTTATTTTAAAATCTAATCTATTAATTTAGGGTTTTATTTTTCTTATCTACTTACAAATAATCTAGGTTGGACAATTACATTTAACTAGCTTTACTATTATTTTTACTTATATCTAATTTAATTATTATTGAATATATGTATACCCTAACCTAAAATTAAGGAACGAAATAACTAATCTATTGTTTTTAAATAACGAACTCAATTTATATTAACACTACTTTTAAGTAAATAATCAATTATATTTTATTTATTAATATAAAAAGAATTATATATGCCTACTAATTCATATATACAACTGTACTTTAATTCAAATGTAAGAAACAAATTATTTAAAACTCAGACCAAATACATAATAATATAATTCTTATAGATAGAGTATTAAAATTAGATATATATATGATAAAATAAATAATAATATTTATTAATATTTAATGATATGGTGGAAGATGTTATTATTGATATTTTTTATGAGCATAGTTTTACGGGTTGTTCCAACAAACATAAACAATATTTATCAAATATAAAACTAACTGAACAAAACATAAAGCATACTTTATGTTAGGCTTGGGTCTTCATGTACCCGTTGGGTACGGGTTGGGTATTTGAAATTTCGGTTCAAACTTATATCACATCCTATGTCTCATTCTGGTAAATTTATAAGTACGGATCGGGTTTGGATATAACACACTGGTTTTGCTTCTAATTTGTATCACATCATAAAATTCATAAAGTAATCAGATATTGTTCCAATTCAGTTTATATTAGTTCGGTTCAGATATATCCGAAATTAATTCCAAAATTTTAAAGCAAAACATAAGAAATAAACTTATTTATATAGAATTGGATATTTAAGGTACTTATTGAAAATTTAAATACTTATTTTTTTATATAATTTCGTAATAAATATAGAACTGAATATTTGAAGTATATATTTATGTTTTAAGTATTTATATTTGTGATTAATTTGGACTTTCATATCGTTTTTTGGATTTTTTATGGTTTTTTTTTGTTTTTTCGGGTTACCCGTTCGGGTTCGGCTAATAACACTTCGGGTTCAGATATATGATGTACCATCCCACAAGACCAATTCTGAGATCTCTTACATTTCGTATTGGGTATGGATCGGGTTTTTTGGTTTAAGTTCGGTACGGACTTTGGGTTACGGATATTATGCTTAGACCTATTTTCAATAAAAAAATACGATTATATAAAGTTTTTACCAAAATATTATCCCACGCTAAAATCAAAATCTAGTGTTATATTACAATAACGTAAATTATGCGGGAGTAAGTTGAACATGAGTGATAACACAAAGGATAATAGTAGCACACGGAATTAATCTAAACGTCATACTCAACAAAACTTATCTTTTATTGCGTGATACGTAATAATTTGTAAGATTTCATATGATGATAAGAGTATTTGGTTCGTTTTCTTGAAATGAATCATTACTTATAGATTATTCGTTTGGGCTTTAGCCCATAATTAATAGCGAACTATAAAGATAAGTCTTCTTCTTGGTCACAAAAAGATTGCAGATTTCGAATTTTATGATTGATTACCTAACATTAATCAAGAGAAAATAATAGATGTGGGGAAATTCAAAAGGGCATCATTACTAAAAACCTTGAAAAATGAGAAGGTTTCTTGCATGGTTTTCTTTTCTTTGTGGCTAAACATGAAAGTCATTTCACCATCACTACAATCGCGAAAAATTAACTTTGAAGGTATCTAGATTAGATAGATCCTTAATTCTCATTTCAATTCGATTATAAATAGAATGTATATATGTTTACTTTGGGTATGTTCCAACTACAACGTGCACACCTCATCGTCCTATGTAAAATCTTGTTGGGTTAAAGAAAAAAAAAAGAGTTTATAAAACTACACTCGAGTTCCAAAGATCACGCGAAATCAATGAGTTATTTATGCAATATTGTTGTTTTGTTTATACTAGTCCTATTCTCACTCTCTCTGACCGCCTCAAACGCCAATTCTTTCGAATCGTTCCTCCAGCTCCCGAGAAGACCGCCGCGTTCAACCCGAACCCGACCCAGATCCGAACGGCTCCTTCACGTCGGTCATTTCGGAGCAAAAGGCAATGGCTTCACCGACGACACTAAAGTAAGTCACGAATCGCTGAAAACGCACTCTTGAATTTGAATTTGAATCCTTACATGATGATATTTAGACAAGTAGGAACTCAGACAAGCTTTTGTCGGATAATTAAATTGTGAAAATATTACATGATATGTATGCAGGCGTTCGAAGATGCCTGGAAGACAGCGTGTTCGTCTAAAGGCAAAACCAGAGTCTTGGTCCCAGAAAACTACACTTCTCTTGTTCGTCCCATTGATCTCTCTGGTCCTTGTAAAGCTAGACTCACTCTCCAGGTCTTCCAGCTTCTTTTTTTTTTAAAGCAATACCTCTCTGTACGTTGTTCCTTCATATTGATCATTTTGTGTGTTCTGTTTTGCCCAAATATAGATCTCTGGTACAATCATTGCTCCTGATGACCCTGATGCTTGGGAAGGTCTAAACCCTCGGAAATGGCTATACTTCCACAGCGTGAGCCGCTTTACGGTTGAAGGAGGCGGCACTGTCAATGGAATGGGCCAAGAATGGTGGAGAAGATCTTGCAAACACAATCATTCCAATGTAAAGTTTGCCTCTTTTTTCTTTCTTTGTCTTCAGATATCTAAAGTGATTCTCACCATCTTGTTCTTTTTTTGCAGCCTTGTCGAGGCGCTCCAACGGTAAGCAATCATCCTATTAGTTTCTTTCATATTTGGTGGGTGTGGTTAGCGTTGGCACAAGTGAAAACTCTGTTCCTTCGTAGGCCTTAACATTCCACAAATGCAAGAACATGAGAGTTGAAAACCTCAGTGTGATCGATAGTCAGCAAATGCACATTGCCTTCACCAGCTGTCGCCGTGTCACCATCTCTGCTCTTAAGGTCATTGCTCCAGGCAGTAGTCCCAACACAGATGGAATCCACATAAGCGCCTCTCGTGGTATAGTGGTAGACAACTCCACAGTCAGTACAGGTCCGTCTCCTCTCTCTAGTATCCTCTCAATTTTAGATTATTGAGATCTCTTTTTGTGTGTGTGTGTGCAGGAGATGATTGTGTTTCCATAGTGAAAAACTCGTCGCAGATCTCCATCAGCAACATTATATGTGGTCCTGGCCATGGCATAAGGTACTAACTAAAGCCAGACAACAAAACAGTGGTTGCACACAAAGGGCATCATCTAAGTTTGTTAGACTTGTTTTTTTTGTAGCATTGGAAGCATAGGAAAATCGAAATCCTGGGAAGAAGTGAAAGACGTGACGGTTGATACGGCCTTCATCTCTGACACTGCGAATGGTGTTCGGATCAAAACATGGCAGGTGATCAAAGTTTCACTTCACCTTCTGAGATTTTAATGAAACAACTTACTTAAACCTTTGTTGTCTTTCTTTTTTTACCAGGGAGGAAGTGGTTTGGTCTCAAAAATCATCTTTAGGAACATCAATATGAACAATGTGTCTAACCCCATCATCATCGACCAGTATTACTGCGATTCAAAGAAACCCTGTGCGAATCAGGTAAAGAATTTGTGCCATTTTCTTTATTCAGTAGCTCAGATATTGAACTCAACCAAAAACGTGCAGACATCAGCTGTTAGCATCGAGAAAATATCATTTGTTAATGTGCATGGAACTTCAGCAACAAAACAAGCGATCAAGATCTCTTGCAGCGATGCTTCACCGTGTCGCAACATAGTTCTACAAGACATTGATCTTGAACCATCAAAGGGTGATGGTTACACAGAGTCCTTCTGTTGGGAAGCTTATGGTTCGAGTTCGGGTCAAGTATACCCTCCTTCGTGCCTTTCAGGTGACGAAAGCTTCTTGGAACAGTCGGTTCAGTCTGGGATTACATCTGTATCATACCTTTGAAAACATGTTTTTTAGATTGTAAAACTTGCCACGCATACGCCCAAACGTTTTGAATATTCACGTTTTAGAAAATTCAGTTCACCAATTCTATCCCATTATCATCGAGTTGTAAGCAAATTATAATATAGCTCACAGTTGTTGGGGAGGTCATAGTTTATTGATAAGAGAGACCTATCACATGAAAAACAAGGTCAAATCTTCGGGATCAGTAGGGTAACCAAAAACTATAGACGAAATTTGCAAATAACCGAACAATAAAATGCAAGATGTAATAAGCAAAACAATGAGTATCTCATATGTAATGAACCAAAGGTCCAAAATAGTATACAGGGTAACGTATGTAATAACTATAACTGCTAGACATTTATGTAGTAAAACAGACAATAGGGAGGAATATCTGCAATAAAACAAAGTTTGAGGAAACGTTTTGTAAAAGCCTATCGGGGCGGTGAAAACGACCGTCATGGGACGAAGCCTTTCGGCGGCTTATCTCTTATAGCATATCTGAATAATCTAATCCAGTTGTTCGATTAGATTTTATTGCATGCCTTTCCTTTTTTCAAAGAGAATCTTAGATTAGATGTGCTAATTTCCTGTTTAATATAGAAACGTATACTAATATATGATCTAACGAATATACTATAAGATTTTTGGACCTTCAAACGGCAATACACTGAAGTGGATAAGTGATTATATGATTTTCAGTTATCCATTAGCGGCAAGCGTCAAATTCAAGATTCCAACTCTTGTTCAAGTTTATTCCTTCCGTAATGACCAAAAAGACTAAGGGGATCGATAGGATAACAAATAATCCTATAGTATAAATACATCCTCATAATGAAAAAAAAAACACTCATCACCACACTATCCAATTATCAGATTAGCCCCACAACACACACAAAAGACGAGGAAGATGAGTTCATATGCTGTGCAGTGTCCTCCTAATGGTACCAACTCAGCCAAGGTTATTACAGAGAAGAGAAGATTGGTGACAACACCTTCAAACGGCAATACGCTTGAGAGCAGCAAACCAACGATTTATCATGACGTGGACAAATGCGCAGAAGCTTTCATTCAAAATTTCCGTCGACAGCTTCGTCTTCAGTGTGATAACATCCTCTCCCTATAGAGGAGGTCTTTGATATAAACATGTACTTGCAAAGGATCCCATGTGTGATTCCACCATAACACTATCTATATTTGACCTAGATTTGCTTGCTTATGCGCTTTTAATTATACTGTAACATCTCTTAATATCATAATGTTACCACGAGTCAAAAGTAGTGTCCTTAACGTTTCAAAGTCATGTCCCTGTTATCATGTCCAATGAAAGCAACAATTCTCTGGTGTTTCAAAACAAATCTAAAAGGTTACACCATATAAAATTTTGTTTGCTTTCTCATTAATGGGATAAAAAATTTGACATAATAGTATGCATTTATATTTTGGTAATCAAAAGAATATTGTTGATCCAACAGTACACTCAGATTGTGGATCATCTTCTAAATTAACAAACTAAAACTTCTTCTTGCCTTCTCAGTTCTTCTTTTCTTCACTTGTTCAAAGATTCCTACCTTTTTCCATGGGTTTTTCATTGTTTGAGTGCAACTGTGCATGTCTTCCTGTAGCGAATGTGCATCACCAAACAAATTTCATATCCATGTCTTCCTCCAGCACATGTGCGAAACATTGGTCACGCTGGTGTGCCTCCCAATATAGGACCAGATCAATTTTCCAGTTCCACCACAACTATACAAAAGAGAAGCTCTGGACTTTGGAGAAAGAAAGATAACCCTTTTGTCGCCCCCCCCCATAGTCGTGTAAAATGAAACCAACTTCATGTAAACACATTAAAAAATGGACTCCAGAGAGAGCAACTGTTTTGAGCTATAAGGAGGGACTCGTTTCCGAACTAACCCCATTATCAACTTAGCCTGATCAAGCTGCCCCTTTTTCACAAGCCCATCAAGCAAAACACCAACCGTGTCCAAGTTCGGATACCACTTCTTTCTCATACAATCCTTACACATCGTATAACCCAAATCAAACTTCCCCGCCTTACACAAATAATGGATCATCGTCTGGTAGATCTTCACGTTGGGTTTGCAACCTTTACCATGCATCGCCGTATAAACTCTTTCAGCCATTTCAGGGAACCCCGCTACGAAAAAACCTTTGATAACCATGTTATACGTCAAGCTGTCCGGTTCCATCTGGAGCTTTGGCATCAGCAGCAACAGATCATTGGCGTCCCAAGCTCGTCCCCTATTAACTAAAAACTGAATCCTAACATTAAAGGTAGTGAGATTAGGCCTACATCCCTTGAGGACCATATGGTTCCACAGTCCATTGCCAACCACATACCTGTCCTGCTTGTAAAAAGCCGATATAAGCGTAGTATACGTAACTACGTCTGGTTTCAACCCAGACTTCTCCATCTCATTCATCGCCAGAGAAGCCTTGTCAAGAAACCCCATCTCGCAGAGAGATTTAATGGCAATGTTGAAAGAAACCGCATCCATTTCAACCCCATACTTGAACGGGACATGGCCAAGGAAGTCCTGGATGGTGTGGAGTTCAGGTTTCAAAGACAAGACTTTAAGCGCGGCGTTGAAGGATTTAACAGTCCTCTTGGACGTATCCATATTGTGGAAAGTATCCAGCGCGTGCTTGGTCATTCCAGCCTTTCCGTATAACATTATAATCCTGACGACGAAGCCCTCGCGGCGACCTTGCGGAAGCGTCTTCTGATGCTCGAGAAGTGCCTCGATGTAATCAAACCGACGCGCTCCGGCTAATCTAGAGACAGTGTCTTGGAAAGCGAAACGGTTTTCGATGACCAAGGAGTTAGTGGCGTTGGATTTGAAGAGGTTGAATAGCTTCTCAGGGTCTCGCTCAGATTTAAGCTTGACAAGGGCAGGGGCAGGCTCCTTTTGATTCGGTTTAGCTGGGATGGATGCAACAGTAGTGGCTATAGAGGAACAAGAACGGAAGAAGAATCTGCGAGTGGGTGGCAGAGATAGCATGTTCCAGGGCCTTCCTCGAGGCTAAACATGCCCTTATAGTGAACCAGACAAGATCTACAAACCAATCATTCCCTCAGAATCCTAACCTACCAAGGGAGATTCATCTAAAATCTATAAAACCAGATTCAAATCGGAATCTCACTTAAGGGAGGGGAGCGAAGATTTGATCAAAGCCTAGACCTCTATCTACTTCAATCGAAATTATCTAAAACGCAATGCGATTCAACGGCAACAACCATCTCCGAGAAAATCGCGCCGACAGATGAAATGATAAACTAACAGAGACGAGCTTCAACCCAGCTGGATATGATCGTAAAACGGAGAGGTGATCGGAAAAAGGAGAGAAATTTCGATCTGAGGAGGATCCCTGAGACCGGAGATTAGCAGGAGGCTATCGACGGAACTGGTTCGAGAGAGGACGGAGGTTTAAGGTTTTTGGGTTTTGATTCTTAAATTGGGCCTGTTAACTTAATACTCTTCTATTATTGGGCCATGAAGTCACACATGTCTCGCTAGGGTGTTATTAAATACAGAATTTTAGCATAATTCAATTTAAGTCAAGTAATTAGAGTTTTTTTTTTTTTTTTTTTGCTAAAAATGTTTAAATATCATAGATGATAAAGATTTGTTCTACAAAGAGATTAATCTATACAGAGCAACATTTTGGCAAAAAAAACAGGATATTGGTAGATTGAACAACATTTTGGAGTCATGAGAGGTCCATTCGAGATGCAATAGGTGATATATAGCCAAATCACATAGTTATATCAACCAATTATAGACAAGAAGTTCCTGAATTTCTTCATGTTCCTCAGAGTGTAGATGGTTTTGATAACTTGTCTATTGATGTCCTTAAACACGACCAGAGGAAGAGTGATGGATTGGCTATGTAGCATGTTGTGTTGACGCCAAACAGAATAGACCAGCAACTGAACCACCAACATTTTAAGGTGTGATGGTTCTGTTGGGACCAAGGTACAGACCCATTGCATAAGGTCGAAGCGGTGAAATCTGGAACTCCACAACGAAGTTTCAGCTGAATCTCAGACCAAAGAATTAACACAAAGGAGCAAGAAAGTATTAGATGGTCCCTTGATTCCTGATGATTAGAAAAAATGTGCAACAATTCGAAGGGATTTGCATACCCCAAGAGGAGAGCCTGTCACGGGTTGGTAACCTGTTTAGGTTCGCCACCCACATATGAAAGGCGTGCTTAAGAGTTACACCACTAAACCAAATGTTATTTGCACTAAGTTGGATACTACCTTTTGGTCTTAAGACTTATGTTTTAGAGGAGGAATAAGCTACTGGATTCACCATTGGTTAGCCAGCTAAAAGTGTCAGTGTAATGACCCTCACGAACCAATGAATTTTTGGTCGAGAAAAATCCTGCACGACCAGTTTGGAGTTGGTTCAACCAGAACTAAAAATAAAAATCGACCTGGTAAAGTAATGCTTCGACGGGACTGTCTTGTGGTCGAAAGACCTTTCCTTGATATTTTGGTCGAGTCTTAAATATTTTGGTCGAATTTTTATTAAGCTGGACGAGATTTTTCGAGAACAAGACGAGAACCAAAGAAAAGGAATATTTGGTTGAAAAATTATCGACCAACTTCCTAAATAATTTTTTTAATGAGTTATGTCCTCCACCAGCCTGCTTGTTCACTTATTCAGTCCCATGACTGTGCACCTGCCCACTTGTCTAGCTTCTTCGGTAGAAGCACATAATAATCACAAGCTGCCCGTGTGCTTGCTTCCTCTTCCTGATTAATTATAATTGGTTGGAGACTTCTTCATGAGAAGGAAAGGACAACAGCTTGTGCTGAGAGTGCTGAAGCAGCTGGCCAGCTATCCACACTCAGCCTAGCTTTGTCCTGAATGAAACCATCACCTGAAGCAAGCTCACCTCATATTTAACCCTCCTCCAGCTGCTTTCCCACGTTCAGAACACTACAAAAGAATCTAGAGAATTTCAGAGAGAAAGAGAGAAAGAAGAAGAGAAAAATCAGTGAGAAATTCAGAAAAATAAATCAAGAAAAATTGTTGGTGATTTGATCTTCAGACCTTGATCAGTTTTTTGTTGTGAGAAAGATCAGAAGGTGAGATTTTTAAATAAAACCCTAGACCTACTTGAGTTCAGATCATGATCAGACCTTGATCTTTGTCTTTGATCAGTCCAGCCACAAGCCTACCTTGGAGAGGATAACCATCAGCGCTCATCCAACGGTTTAAATTTTGGGTAAGCTCCATCTTCTTGCCTCGCCGGTATCTGATCATAACAGTTGATGTTCAGTTTAGGTCTTGGTCGGATCAGTTGTATAAGTTGGGATACAGCTCAGTTCTTGTTTAATTTCAGTTTGAATCAACCTCTTAAGAACCACCAGCTATGATGTTTTGATCTGGCTTAGAGTAAACCGATTTGAACTCAGTCTGATCTTGTCCTGAACTGTGATAGACTGACTAGAACCGAGCTGAACTTGTATAGTCTGGGTAGAACCAAGCTTGAACTGATCTGATCTAAGGTGTTAAAGCATAAACCGAACTGATTTTGTGATCATACCACTCTGTTTCAGATCAGAGGTGGAGTAAAGCTTGAAGTATCCAATCCTGTCCATTCAGTCTCTTGGTAAGCCATAATCAAGTGAGTCGGATGAGTTGTTGAGTTAACCATAGTAACTGACCAGAACCTTGTCCATTCTCAGGTCCATTCAGCTTTGTTCAAGTGGAACTCAATTCTTGTCCAAGCCAGTTTCATGACTGTTCTTTAGGTGAGTCTAGACAGATGTTGAGATAAATCATGATTGAGTCCTTGATTAAGTTAGTAAAGTCTCTGAAATATTTAAGAATGGTATTGTGTTTACTCATTGTAAACATTTACACTTAAAGAATAATCGAAAATGTTAATCGAGGTTAATCTAATCTTAGTACTTGTTCCCAAGTCCATGCCATTCCGAGAACCTCGGGTCGACCATCGGAGAATATCGACCATGTCATTTCCGGTTATCAACGATCGGGGGTGTCACAGTCGGGTCCCCTATCCAGAGAAGGAGTAGTAGTTCCCGTGAGGTAGTATGAAGAGTGGCCTCCTCATCCGATCTAGGGTGAGGTAGTCGCCAACCAGTGGGAGTACATGCGCCTGCGATTGGCGCGTCAATTCTGAGCCTACGGGTGCGATCACGCCCAAAGACGCGTATTAAGGGGTCCAGTGGGGTCCAACTTTCGAACCAAAAACTTGTGTTTTAGCCATTGCTAAGGTTGCTAAACAAGAAACCCTATGCAATATCCCTTAATTTGAATAAGTGCCGGCAATTCCAAGACTGGCTTTGAGCTTCCTGCTAAATCCATAAGTGATAAGAAGAATGGTAGTTATACAACATGTGCCATGCGACCCAAAGTGAGTCATTGCCCGAGAATAGCAACCAGATTAGTCACCGGAGGAGAGTGATGTTCCATCACTTAATTTGATGATTCCACTACGATGCACTTAAATTTAGTTGTAATTCATTTTACCAACTGCTATGAAACTTTTTTTCTTTAAGAGAACACTGAGGTTTTTAAAAATAAATTTAATCTATTAAATAGTTAAGAAGTGGATTTTTTTATGAATGCAGCAGAAACTATTTTAAATCATCTTAAACTTACTGATACAGTCTCCTATTTTCAAATTTTTCAAAACGTGAATTTGTTTTTGCATATCCTAAATAAATCGATCCAATTGGTAACATAACAAGATCAATTTAGACTTCTCATCTTGGCAACAATTATTATTTAGACATGGCTTTTAAGGCCTAGGAGTATTTGCAAACATTTTTATTAGTGTATTCTTTCTTTCGTCAAAATCTCACTTCTCCTATCCACGTTTGAGAGAAACATTATTGGTTAAAACCTCTTACAGGTTTGTCAAATTCTTTTATATTAATATTTTAATAAATATTTGAAAAATTCATTTGGATAGCTTTTTTTAATTTAGTTTAACAAAATAGCCTATCAAGGAGAAAAATGACCAAAAGAGATTTTATTAAAAGGTAAAATATGCATTTATACCACTTGGGTTAACTAATCTTGACTTAGGATTTAGAGTTAAGAGGTGAGTTTTGGAGATGAGTTTCAAATTTCAAAAAATAAAAAAAATTAAAACTAAAATTTCAAAACAAAAAGAGCTATTTTGGTCATTTTACTTTTTGAAGGCTACTTTTGTGATAAAAACTTAAAAATGACTATTTGAAATAATTGTCCTAAATATTTTGTTTTACAATTATTTTAAAACAGAAAAGAAAAGATGAACAAATAAGAAAAAGACATTGGGAAGAAATATATTTAGAATGGTTCTTTATTGGGAGGTTTTAAGAGTGGAGTTTTTAGCGTAATATAAGAACCGTCTCTTAACTTTTAACTAAGAAAAACTAAGAACCGACTCTTAAATAAAAGTTTTAATAGACGATTCATAGTTTTTCTTAGTTAAAGTTAAGAAACAGTTCTTATATTACGCTAAAAACTCCACCCTAAGAATCCCGATAACCATGTGCTAATAACTTCTTTTTAGAACTTCTCTCTCTCATCAATGTTTTCCTTTTTCTAACATTTTAAAGTTTAGATATCGCCCTGTATTCCACTAATGGAGGTTTTCTGAGATTGAAATATCTCTGGCGCTCTAAATATTATAAAATTGAATGAATTTAAAATATTAAGCAAACATTATGTATTTGTTTTACTTTTATTCTATATACAAAAGTCCATTAAAATCCAAGGAAAATGAATTCCAACAAAACTAAATCACACGTGATTTAAGTTCATATTAAATTTCATCTAACAAATTGCTTTTATTATCATCACCACCCTTAGAGCATGATTAACTTCACCTCTTAAGTGGGTTCTTAAAAGGTGAGTCCCACAATTTTTTTTAAAACCACATCTTCCTTCTCTTCTGCAAGAGGTAAGTTTGGTAGGGTTCTTGTACTACTCGCGAGTTCTACTGACACTTGGCGGTCTGCGATTGGTTTATTTTTAATTTAAAAAAAAAAAAAAAACCAAACAAACCCAAATGGTTTAAGGGTTAATGGTTCTCTTACATATTAAGACAGACATGTATAGTTAGTAACCACAGGGTCCACGTTTGTTTACAGTCAACGACTATCTCAGATTCACTTTTTTTACTCTCAAGTAATAATAGTAGTATGTATCTGTGTTTTCTTGTTTTACGCTTTATCTAGAAGAAACTTATCGTTTCATTGGACAACCTGAAATTTCAATACTGTTCAAATAATATGAAAGTTACGTGATTTGATGCTACTATATCTTATCTTTGTGGGACCCATTTTCTTCTTTTATCGTCCTCCACAGCCAAGTTTCTTTTTATAGTAGCTTTTTACGTTTTTTTTACTTATAGTTTTTTGTGTTTCTATAAGATGGGTGTAACAAATCTGGGAAACAAATACATAAAGCGATTGTAATTTGAATTTATGAAGAGAGTACTAGTAACAAACCATTAGAAAATAAAAGAAAAACTTGGCTAGCTTACGACAGTACATCACACACTAATTTTATGTCACTAATTAATTATCGGAATTTTATGATAGAACGTAATTATAAAATCTACATTGGATATCTGACTCCTGCAGCTAATAGCCTCTGCTGCTCCAGCTGCAACCATATTCAGATCAAATCCAGCAAAATTAGTGTAACATCAATTTATTACCAAGATATTTTTTTTAGTAGCAACCAAGATATATATGTTTGCTTCATGTTTAATATATATATATATATATAAATATATAAATACGGTTGGAGGTTGGTATAGACTGTCGCGTGTAACTCATCAAGTACCTGGAAGAGTTCATGCATCATATTCTTGAGGTAATGATACTCATGCTCTACTACTTCCAGCCCTCTCAAGCACCTGAAGTTTCATGCATGATATTTTTCTTAAAAAAGAAGTCATTATATACCTATTTTTGTAAGTAATATGAACGCCATAAAAGAGTAATGTGTACCCTGGGCGGTTGTTAAGCTCGGAAGCAGAGCGAAAGGCAACACAGACGTTACGAACCCTACGAGCACCAATGCTAGAACTGCTTCCTACCAACTGATTCAGATGCAATCCTATCTTCTTGTAGTCCGAGAATTCTCTATCCATCCTGTGTTCATTCATTTGTATATATTCATCTACATATTCTTGGACCTAATAGTTTTGGACACGCAATATTTTTCTTCAAAGGGAAAAAAGAGAGACAGATCATGGAACTAACAGCAATAATCTAAGGCTGCGGAGTAGCTTCTCGGATTCGTCAAAGTAGATATTAATGACATCGTACACAAAGGTTGGTGAAGTTTCATCTTGAAGCTGTTGCAGCTGCAAGAACTGCTCGTCCAGCACTCCCTTTTAAGTAGAACCAACATATATATACATTATTACATTAAATACATCATACAATGTGAATGGAGAGATAATTTTATATAGTAAGTTAAACCTGATGGAAAAGGGAGGTTAGAAGGCGGTTGATGTCGGCTTGAAGCCGGTCCACACCCAACCCCAACATCCACAACGGCACACCCGTCTTGTTTGGTTTTCCGGTACAGATATTTCTTCTCTTTATTACCGGGAAGGGCTTACTTTAACTCCTTCCTAGAGGGCTTAAGTTTTGATAAGACTTTGCGTTTCCTGAGGTGTATTTATACATGTGCTGAAGTGAGGTGACCCGCTTTCTATTCAAACTTGTAAGAGTCAGTCAGCCAGGTTACCTTTCTCCCACTTTTAGCGTGATCAACATTTCCTTCTTCTTTTTTTAATTAAATTAGTTCTTAGTGTAAATATAATTTACACGCGCGTGTGAAAATAAGGTTAGTGGAAGAAAGGGGTAAGTTTCGAGGAGGGTGTGGGGAATAAACGGGACCGTCCCAGAGACGTGTGTACCTGTAGTTGAGTGACCGGTTACACCCCTGCCAGTTACCCCGCGTGACACTGCCAATTGCGGCGTTCTTTCTCCCGACAACCACCTGTAACCGGTCAGACCAGGTTACACCTCCCGCAGCCTCTAGGTTATCTCTGCCCTAAATCGACTACCTTTTTTAAACCTTCAATCAAGAACTTGTAGGTTCCTTTATTTACTTTTTACCGTATCTTTTAAAATAAAACAAATTAATCTAAAATGTTTCTTTATCTATGATTTTTAATCTCAATCGACCGAGTACAGACGAATACAAATCTAACATTTATAAGTTATTCTATTATAATCATATAACTGATATGTATTATGAGAGTTTTGATATCTGATATTCTGATTATAATTTATAGCATAAATTATACACTCTTGAGTCTTAACACTGGAAAATAATATTATACTAAAAGTGTTTAAAATGAGGGCATGCATTAGACCATCTTTATCCTAAATACCCTAATGGGTCTCTTAATTTATTTTTAATAGTATTTAAAAAGTTAATTTTGGTAAAAGAGTTGATTAAGAACCTTGAGACTTTTTCCCCTATCCATTGCAAGTCTCTTATTTAAGGTTTCTTAAAAAAAAATATTAAACTTTTTTTTATTAAAATTTAATTTTTTTTTATTACATAAAACATAATAAAATATTACATTGTAAACATAGCTTTTTAAATTAAAACATGAAAACAAAGATCAGTAAAACAAACGAGAATATTTGAAAGAAGCATCTGAGCTCAGTTGTTGTCTTCATCACGTCCAAATTTAAACCATACATGTTCAACTAAATCATCTTTCAGTTGTTGATGCATATGTCTATCACGAATTCTAGTTCGAACATCCATCATATTGGCGATATTTGTAGGCATATCTGTAGAGAAATCGAGATCGACATGTGAACTTCCATTGTCTTCTGCTTGTTGGAACTCCGAGGGATCAAACTGAGTGTATCCATCTCGTTCGTCTTCTACTATCATACTATGGAGTATGATACATGCTCGCATAATCTTTCTAATTTTGACTTTATCCCAAAAAAATGCTGGATTTTTAACAATGGCAAAGCGAGCTTGCAAGACTCCAAAAGCACGCTCGACATCCTTTCGGACAGTTTCTTGACGTTGAACAAATAAAACTGCTTTCGGCCCTTGTGGAAGTTGAATAGATTGGATAAAAGTTGCCCATTTCGGATAAATATCATCGGTGAGATAATAAGTCAAATGATACTCTCTTCCATTGACATAGTAAGTGACTTCCGGAGTATGACCATTTATTATGTCATCAAAAATAGGTGAGCGATCAAGAACATTGATATCGTTTAAGGTACCTGGAGGTCCAAAAAATGTGTGCCATATCTAGAGATCGTATGAAGCAATTGCCTCTAAAACGATTGTTGGTTTACCCGAACCACGAGAATATTGCCCTTTCCAAGCGGTGGGACAATTCTTCCACTTCCAATGCATACCATCGATGCTTCCTATCATTCCGGGAAACCCACGATACTCTCCAACATCAAGTAGACGTTGAAGATCAGCCTGTGTTGGTCTTCTTAGGTCCTCATCGCCAAACAAATATATAATTCCTTCCATGAAATTTTCCACGCATAACCGAGTTGTTGTTTCACCGAGCCAGAGGTATTCGTCGACCGCATCAGCAGCAGAACCATATGCCAAGACACGAATGGCTGCAATACACTTTTGAAGGGGAGAGAGACTAATCCTTCCGAGACCATCTTGATTTTTCTTAAAATATTGAACTTTGTTGGAGAGACGATCAACAATGCGCATAAACAATGGTTTGTTCATTCTAAAACGTCGTCGGAAGAAATTTTCAGGATACGTTGGAGTATCACTGAAATAATCATTCCATAAACGAATATGTCATTCCTCACGATTTCTTTCGATATACGCTCGTTTTTTTCTTTTCTTTCTTCGTTCTTCTTGATCACGATGAATGGTAAAATTCTCAAAGGCTTGATCAAAATATTGATCAAAGAGCTCATCAAATGCATCATCAAAAGATTCATCTAAAGTATTTTGAGAAGAAGAAGTCATATATGGTGATTAAAGAGATGGCTTTAAGAGAAAAAAGATAAGATGATTTTGGTGTTTAAAAAGATAAGATGGTTTTGGTGTTTAAAAAGATATAGATGGTTTTGGTGTTTACGAGAGAAGAGTATCTTGGTTGTTTGACATTACGATAGATGGTTTGATGCTTTGTTGTTTGATGGACAGAAGATGAGTTTGTTGTTGTTATGTTTGAAGAGAGGAGATGCCTTTGTTTTTGCGATGGATATAGAGAGAAGATGGGTTTGTTGTTGTTGTTGTTATAAATAGAGAAGATGCATTTAGCAAACATAAATGTATAATACAATGCATATAGACACATGGTCCGTGACATACAAAGCCACTAGTCCGTGATCCTCCCACTACAAGACATCTCTCTTGACACATAAAGACACATACAGACACATACAGTTTACTCGACTTGACACTGCCAGACATCTCTCTGTCGACTCCGTGACTCGCTTCAGTCCAAGGCAACCATCCTGCACTCTGTCACTCAAGCATCCTGACCAAGACAAAGACAAACATTCACGTTAGCATGATAAGATAAAGAGACAAAAACAATAAAATCCGAGAGACAAAGACAAACATTCACATTAACTTAAAATATTTCATATCATCACTAACCACACCATTACAAGAACTAGACCGAGACTTAAACTTAAGAAATAGACCAGGAACAAGAACAATAAAATCCGAGAATTAAAAATTAAGGACCAAACGGGGAGCAAGAACAATCACAAGACCTAATTAGACAGCAACAACTCATTAATTAACTTATTCTTCAGAGCTCCTTCATCATCATCTAGAGGTTCTTGTTTTATCATGAGCCTGTCCAGAAGCTTCATCTTCGACAGCTTTTCCTTAATAACCAAATCCTCTTGCTTGATTCTCCACATTTTCTGAAACTCATCAAGCTCTTTCCCATCACCGAGTTGTTTCTTCCCACGGGCTTTTGCAGCCTTAACACCAGGGGGTCGAGTCGTTCCTTCATCAGCTAGAGAGCAAGCTGAGTGCGAACCGTTTTCTAACTTCTTCCTTTTGGAATCTCCTTGAGAGCAAGCCGAAGAAAGATCAGACCACTTCTGGTCATGTCTAAGCTCTTTCCAAGCATGTTCTAATGTCAACTTCTTTTTGTAGTTGTTGAAGAAGATTTCGTGGACATGTTTGAGAACATCAGTCTCGTTTTGTCCACTGGTTTTCTCACGAGTTGCTGCTTCAAAAGCTCCACAAAACTTGCCCGACCACTTCTGGTCATGTCTAAGCTCTTTCCAAGCATGTTCTAATGTCAACTTCTTTTTGTAGTTGTTGAAGAAGATTTCGTGGGCATGTTTGAGAACATCAGTCTTGTTTTGTCCACTGGTTTTCTCACGAGTTGCTGCTTCAAAAGCTCCACAAAACTTGCCCACCAAGTCGTTGATCTTGTGCCACATTTGCTTACATTGTGATGACTCTCTTCTGTCACACTCAGCGATCTTGGGACTAGCCGAGTAGTAGGCTGCTATCCTTTTCCAAAAAGCAACCAACCATTGCTCATTCCCTACGACAGGGTCTTTACTGGTGTTTAACCAGGCACTGATGAGGACATTGACATCTGTTGGAGTCCACGTGTGTCGTCCTCTACTCTCCGCAGGACTGTCTGGTTCGAAGTTTGAACTTTTAGTTGCTTGCGTCCCAAATAAAGGAATAGGGGAGGATTCTAAATCGATGCCAGTATCTTATTGACTTTGAAGAAGATCAACAAAATTTAAATTCCTATATGGATTGGAATTCATATCTGAATTTGTCTAAGAAGAAGAGAGAAAGAGAAAGAGAGAAGAAGGAAAACGAGTTTGATATAAGAAGAGCGAAGAAGGACTATGTTTAATAGAAGAGAGAAAGCGTTTAACGCTTTGATCAGTGCCACAACCACATGGACTTGACATTTAGCTAACTCATTTATCTAACATTCATTGCTATCTAACTCATTAATCACACTTCAACTTTTAACTATCGGTTTGACATCTAACCAGATTGGCAATCAAATAATTCCAGTTCACATTCACAATCAATTCACAGTTCAAATTTATCTAACCTGAAATAGCTTGCCTCTTCATCTGTCCAAACCACAGACCTCTTCTTCGAAGAAACTCCAACTCTCTTTATCTGTCCATCTGAAAAGGAAACGCAAGAAACATAATCAACACTAGAACGATTCAGACACAAGAAAGATTAAGAAACAAATACTGAGACATCATCTCTTGAATCAGTAGACATAAACAAACACAAGAACTCATCGACTTAAACAAAGACAGAGACATAAACTATCCAACACAGCTGATTGATATATTGAGACACCTTGATTAATCATCTCTTCAATCACGAGACACAAACAAACACAAGCAACGCATGAGACGCATGAAGAATTATAAAGTGATCGATATAAACAAACACAGAGACATAAACTATCGCAAGAATGATTAACAAACAGAGATAGAGACATAACCGAGTTGAATCAAGAGACATAAACAAACACAAGAGACGCATGCAACACAACAAACGAATCAATATAACAACGAATGATTCAGACGTAGAAGGAAAAAAACTTAGCTTTTACTTTCGGTTTGATTTCGTCGAGGATAGCCACGGGCCGGAGAGAGAGGTGGAGTGAAGCTTGATCTACGTGAGCCGTCGTGGAGAGCGAGAGATACGCGGAGTCGTCAAGGAGATCGAGAGGGAGGCGGAATCGTCGAAGAGAGCGACGGAGACACGGATTCGGCGACGAGATCGAGAGAGAGAGAGGCGGAATCGTCGAGGATAGCGAGGGAGACGCGGATTCGTCTACCAGAGAGAGAGAGGCGACGATTCCACCGATAGAGACTCCGGCTGATGCCGTCGACAAGGAGATATCATCATCGCGGAGAGATCACTGTTTCGCCTTCGATTTCACCTTCGGTTTCGCCTCGAGAGAAAGAGAGAAAACGAGACGGTTGTGAGAGAGAGATGTTGAATGAATGACACGTGTCTCTTGAAACTCCGTCTCTAGCGCTCTTGATTAAGAGATGTTTTCACCTTAATTAGCTTAAAAAAAAAATTAATCAAAAACACCTAAAAACGTGGATTAGGAAACCGGGATAAAGATGCTCTTAATTTCTGATGAGACTGTAAAAGAAAAGCCCACACTCTATTGCTCCCTCGTATGACGAGCGGTTTTCTCACTAACTTTGCAGTGAGTGTTCGCTATTCTCCATCCTTCAAATTCAATCCATCCTTTTCTAATCCTAAAAAGGCTTCTCCCTTTCTCGATCAAATAAATATAAATTGTAAATTTTTCTTAGAAACTGCATAAGAGGACAAGAAACACAACACAACACAGAAACATGCGTGAATTGTTTCCCCCAAAGAAGGTAAATGGAGCAGTAGTTAATTAAACACCAACAATTAGAAGTCCTTTCAATATGTCGGTATGACAGGAAAATGTCTGTAACATACAAATAGCAATCAACAATTGTCGTATGATGAGATGGTTTGGTCAATATTCTAAAGTTTAAACATGAAAGAATGATGGAATAATTGAATCCCGACATATATGTTTTGTTGACCAAAATATGCTACGTTATTCCATATAGTGTACTCAACCAAATTAGTAAGGTGAGTTTTTTTTTTTTGACCTGATTTTAATTAGTAAGGTGAGTTTTTCTCATAATTTAGGGTAATGGATGATTTTGCATAGATATACATATATAACACATGACATATGAATATCAACAAAAAAATATGGCACGTATAAATATGGCTCTAATCATCCTTCTTAATGAGTGTCCGTTTGAACCAAAAAGTATATAATTATAGAGAGTAGCGATAATTAACAAAGAATGATATTAGAACATAGGTACATATTTCTCCAAAAGAAAAGGATATTAGAATAGAAAAAAGCGTGCTCATAAGTAATTATTGTGACCTAGTGTATAATCAATAGATGAAAACATATAATAGTGTAACTGGAGTCGCATTTTCGAGAAAATGCAAGTAGGAATACTGAAAAGAAGCAAAGGGCGTGCTTGGAAACGGAACAAACAAGTATAAATATATATACACTTTTTTCAGGCTATCAGAGTGAGTAATAAAAGTGGAGCGCATAATGAGTGTAGGCTTTTCAAGTTTATATTACCGATTAAGACTAGTACTAAACTAGATATACCAAAAATATCAAAGAAATTGTCTTATTCGTATGCCATACTTGTTTGCGCCCCGTGCTCGAGTACCCTAGTAGTTAGTTACTCTATCCTTTCGATATTATTACATAATTCGTATGATTGTTTTTTTATTGACTAAATTTTCGTATGATTGTTTTGATCTTTTTTTTTTACAAAAATTCTAAATGATGCAAAATCCTGTCTAGATAGCGTCTCTCCCAAGCAACAAGCTCGTCATTTCTCCCTTTGATTCCGAACAAACATCATTTTCCTTACGGGATACATAAATGTCAACATTCGTATGATGTGAAAGTAATACACAAAGCGGAAATGAAAGTGTGAATGTAGTTCTTCTAAATTGTTTTTTTTTATCAGAATGCAATAATACAATGAGAGAAGAGGAAATTAGGAGTTCCAGATGGCGGATTGAGACTCATGACCATTTATTCTTCAGCCTTTGAATTTCAAAGGATGTGTAGGATAAGATAATATAGCATATTGGATCTGGCAAAACCCAACTCCTAGACCTAGACCGTGACATCTTGCTCTTACTACAGCCATCGGCAAGCTCTTCCTCCAGCTTCTATCTATCTGATTTGAAGAGAACGAAATGCTTAATTAACATTCATGACGAACTCATCTCCCAGCTACCAGCCGATTTCTCTTCTTCTGCCAGCCTTAGGTGAACCGTCACTCCTCAAATTGTATTATGCTTATACTAGAGGAACCTCATACCATGAATGGAATTGCTCTGTGTCACTTACAAATTATCATTGTTTTTACCTTATTATTTCCTTGTTCCTTGTTTTTCTTTTCTATTTGTATTCTTTATGTTAGCAATAAATTATATTCTTACCACATGCAAAAGTCAAAAATAATATGATAAATCTAGGGGTTGATTTAAATTTGAGTTTGGTTTGGTTTGTTTAGTTATAAGAAAACTTCAACCAAAATCAACCGAAATTAATTTGGTTTGATTTGATTTGTATTCGGTTTGGTTTGGATTGTTGTATGTTATGTTTAGTTAAATCGAAACGATTTTAATTATTTTCTAGCTTATTTAAGAAAATATAATTTACACAACCTAAACAAATCATCATTTAATCACTTAATCATTAGCTTCTTAATATTTGTAAAAACATCACAATAAAAAAGTAATCTAATAATTTTATATCATTTTCTTCAAACATAGTATAACTATCATAGGTATTTTTTGGTTCTGAAGATAGTGTAGAAAAGTTATGGGTATTTTATTCTTAATAGTATTTTTGTATTTACATGTTAAAACTATGTTTAGTTGTTTAGATTAAATAATTAAATATTTTAACTTTTAATATTATTAGTATATTTAGTTAATTTGATTAAATGCTCTTCAATTTTTCAGTTGACCAAACTGTTTGAGTTGATAAAAACTATAACCGAATGGTTAGGACCTATAGATTAGTTTGGTTTGAGTTATGTTCCAACCAGGAAAATCTCTTTGGGCCTTCAGGACTTCGGTTCAGTTTGGTTTGATTCTGTTATTTAATCCACTTCTAGCTAAATCTAAAGATTTATATCCAAAAATTGAATAATGTAATCTAAACTCATTTAATGTTTTCTTTTAATAAAGTCCTTATGATTGTTTGTTGAAATTAAAACTGATTCGTGAATGTTGAAAAAAAAAAAAAAACTGATTCGTGAAAAAGAATAGGGCAAATCTCCAAAATAGCACCTTTATAAGTTTATATCACAAAAATAGCACTCCAAAACTAAAATGACCAAAATAGCACCTTTCTAAGTTTATCCTTTGAAATTTTTAATTTTTTTATTTTTCAAAATTTGAAATCTTATCCCCAAAACCTCATTTCTAAACCCTAAACCCTAAACCATAAACCCTAAATCCTAAACTCCACCTTTTAACTCTAAACCCTAAGTTTGTGACTTTTGATAAAACATTAAGTGCTATTTTGTGACTTTTGACCTTGAGTGCTAGTTTGGAAACAAAAACTTGATTTAGTGCTATTTTTGTCTTTTTCTCGAAAGAATAGGGTCTCGGCCCAATAGAAAAAAACTTACCCAAACGAGCTAAAGAGAATTAGGGTAAAACCCACCCGTTTACGAAACGGGTTGAATCCAGATCACACTCAAGGTGAATATCTCGTGAAACCAATAAATGCAGGAAGCGAAGATCATAAATTTCATTCCTAGAGTTATCCCGTGATAGCCATAATGACATAGTGAACGTTTTTATTGCCATCCAACTTTAAAAAAAAATTAATGTCGATATATACACACACACAGACAGTTTGAATCCGGAATCAAACAACAACAACAACAACAATGGCACATTATGGTCTCTACTGCCATATGCTCCTTGTGTTCTCTATGATATGTCCATTTATCAGTTCTTTCACCGTTATCACCTCCGACACGGTGGCGCCGTCTGCACTGATCGACGGACCACAAACAGGATTCACGATGACTAACGACGGCTCACACACAGAGCCCGACGAGCAAGATGCTGTCTACGACATAATGCGTGCCACCGGCAACGACTGGGCCGCCGCAATTCCAGACGTGTGTCGAGGCAGATGGCACGGGATCGAGTGTATGCCTGATCAGGATAACGTCTACCACGTTGTCTCTCTGTCGTTCGGAGCTCTCTCAGACGACACGGCGTTCCCGACTTGTGACCCGAAACGCTCTTACATCTCGGAGTCCCTCACCAGACTTAAACACCTCAGAGCGTTGTTCTTTTATCGCTGTTTGAGCCGGGCCCCACAGCTGATACCTTCGTTTCTGGGCCGCTTGGGCTCGAGTTTGCAGACACTCGTTTTGAGGGAGAACGGCCTGTTCGGTTCAATCCCTAACGAATTGGGCAATCTCACCAATTTGAAAGTTCTTGATCTGCATAAAAACAACCTCAACGGTTCCATTCCCTTGTCGCTTAACCGGTTATCCGGTTTGAGATCACTTGATCTGAGCGTGAACCGTTTGACTGGTTCGATTCCCGGTTTGCTTCTTCCGGATCTGAACGTTCTGGACTTGAACCATAATTTGTTAACCGGACCGGTCCCAGCTACACTCTCTACCTGTGGTTCGTTGATCAAAATTGATCTTAGCCATAACCGAGTCACTGGTCCTATCCCCGACTCCATTAACCGGCTCAACCAACTAGTGCTTCTGGATTTGAGCTATAACCGGTTATCAGGTCCGTTCCCGTCTTCTCTCCAAGGGCTAAACTCACTTCAAGCTTTGGTGCTCAAAGGGAATACAAACTTCGCATCAGCTATTCCAGAAAACGCGTTCAAAGGGCTCAAGAACTTGATGATTCTGGTTCTCTCGAATATGAATCTCCATGGCTCAATACCGGGATCCTTGACTCGGTTAACCAGTCTCCGTGTCCTTCATCTGGAGGGCAACAACTTGACCGGGTCGATTCCTATGGAGTTTCGGGGCGTGAAGGATCTAAGCGAGCTGAGGCTAAACGATAACCGTCTGACGGGGCCAGTACCGTTCGAGAGAGACATAGTGTGGAGGATGAGGAGAAAGCTGAGGCTGTATAACAATGCCGGTTTGTGCGTTAACAGTGAGAGTAACTTGGATGATGTCTTCGGTTCAAGTGTGGGGTTGTGTGAAGGAGAAACGAAGAGACCTGGTCCTTCCGGTACGGTCCAGCATCTATCTGGAGCAGGTGGCGGCAATGTCACTGCGGACAGAGCTACGTACGTGTCAAGCGGTTCCAAGTCATTGGGCTTCTTTGGTCTATCTGCATTTCTTGTTGTGTTCAATTTCGCGTATATGCTACTCTCTTGTTAGGCAAGGGATTTAAAACAAACCTGCTGTAAATATATCCTATCCAAGTTACAAGAAAGTTGCCTTCCTACCTCTCAAGATTTCAAATAGCATTTTAGTTTTGAAAGACAAGTTTCTTTGACATTCCATGAGCGATTGTGTACACATAAAAGATTTAGGAGAAGCTCTACTGGCAAAAGAGTTGGGGGATATTACAATCTTACCACACACAATAATCAATCACCGGCACAGCTTATTCGATTCATGGACAAGTTGGTGCCTAACAGAATCTCTACGCTTACCGGTAGGGGGTACACATTTTGACAAAGCAATGTCAAAGTGGTTTCAGTCACAAGAGTAAAAAGGATACTCTGTGTTTTGGTGCGTAAGTTATGTGCCCATAGGCGATAGCCCATTGCCGGTTAAATTTTTTAATTATTTGTTGGATTTTTTTTCCCTATTGATAAATCTCAGTAAAGTAACTTCCAAGGCAGGTTCTTACAGGTCATGTTTCACGTTTATAAGATATCTGTACGTGGGTCCTAATATAGGACGTGCTAATAGTCTCTTTGTCATGTATGCTCTGTAGCATCAAAAGGTGAAGAGCGCTGTGCATTACAGTAACGTGCACTATCTGTCAAAACAGTAAAAACGTAAAGGAAGTGGGATTTTGGTGACTAGAGTTGATGTCACTGTTAGAGTAGAGCACATAGTCACATGGTCAAGTCCCTCTCCTTCAACTCTTTATGTCATTTTTTGTTTTGTTTTTCCCCTCGAATCAGAAAAAAGAAGAGGAAGATGTGGATGAAATAAGCAGAGGAGATCTTGGTAAGATAGTCCTCCCAAGATTTGGTGTCCTTCTTTGTCTCTTTTGAAATTAACCGCACGACAGACCTTTGTCTTTCGTTTTCAAACTTCACCATCTTTTACGATTGCTTTTGAATATTTTAACTCTATCTTTAGCTGTTTTGCAACGAAGTAAAACTGAAAGATCCTGAAAAAATCCCCCTAACCAATGAGATGTCTCTTAGAGCATCAACGTCAATAAGTTTCTCAAGGTGAGTTTCTTGTGATTATTTATTAATATTTTTGAGTAATTGAATTATATAATTGAATTTTAATTTTAATTTTAGAAAATGGGTGTACTAATCAAAATGTGTTTTTTGGTGAGAACCCCTCTTAGAGACCACCACAATAGTTAATGTTTCACCTTCTGTTCGTAGTTTTTCAAAGAAGAAACCATTCTCCATTTTTCTAAATTATCTTTCATATTTTTTTAATTTTTATTATTGTTTTTTTGGTGAGAACCCCTCTTAGAGACCACCACAGTGGATGCTCTAACCTCTGCAAATGGATCTGACTTGGCCACATACATATTTACTTGTTGTATCAATTTTTATATTGAAGTTGGATTTGAAGGACCATAGTGAGTGAGTGCCGTGTCATTTTATAAAATAAAGATAAGACAAGAGTGTCAATAGTAGATGAAATCATGAAAGCATATTTGGTTCAGAACTGACCACCGGAGACGATAATAATCTCATCCGACTGATTTTGATTTTGATTTTGCTTCTTCTTCATCTGTTCTCAGGTATATTTCTTTGAATTCATGTCAAATATACAACAGTGAAAATTTGTAAAAGTAATCCTATTATGGACTACTCTCATATGTGTCTTTTATAGGCTTTATTATTAGAAATATTTTCACTCTAGGACACATTCCATCTTATTTATTACACAATAAGACACATTTTTTTACCCAGACACTTTCTATAACTATTCTTTTCATTCTTAACTAAATTAGTTATCTCTTAACTCAATCATAAAAGCCTAGTTTCCTTATAAAATAGATAAGTGGCGGGCTTTCACCACAACCATTGATCTGTCTCCAATTTCGACGGTCAAGATCTATTTTTTCAGATCTTGATTAGACTTATATCTACCAATATTTCTAGCCATTAGATTAACTCAGGTTCTTTCATCATCTACGACCAAGATTATTACCATTGTATTAAGCAAAATCATCATCTCCCTTGTTCTTGTTTATTTTTTTTCTTCAGATTGCATCTCCCAAACTCCAGAATTGAAAGTTCGAATCCGCTGACAAAAAGTCTCCAATTTCTACTACACTCATCGAAGAATCACTCATCTATACAACCTCACCACTGATTCTCAAACCAAGTCTCATGCTGCAACCATCGTCGCCAACAACTTCCGTGGAAAAGGTTATGAATACCGTGCTCAAGGTACTTCCTTTTAATCCCAAAGTTTGTACCTTTAGCTCCAAAATGACTGCTACAATGGAGTTTTTGATATGTTACTATGTTGATGTAGAGTCTCGCATTAGAGAGATGTTAGAGTGTGTCTGAATGGCATAAGAGAGCTTACCGTCCAATGTTGATGACGACATCCTATGCAAGGCCCAAGTAGCTGAGAAGTAAAGAGTTGATTGATATTGTACAATCAAAATAGTATCTACGCGTAATATAATTTTCGATGTCCACATGTACACATAATTCATGCTATCCATGTGTACAATCAACATCCATATGTACACATATTTTTTTGTACATGTGTTTGTGTACATGTATTTTTATAAATGTATACAACTGAATATGCGTACACGTGATACGTACACATGATACATCATAAATTAGAAACCATTACTTTTATACATCACACTCATAAGACGTACTTATAAATCATGACTTCTGAAGATTACTCTTAAAAACGTGGTCAGTGTGGGTACTCTACTACGTATGCTTTTGGCTGTTATGAATCAGTTACTTTATGCTAGACGATTCCAGTTGATATTAGATGATATTGGGCCTTCAAACATTTGAACTCACAATTACATATTAAAATCGAATAGATGCAACGATGAACTGATGTACATATGGACAATGAAATACATGTGTACACGTTGACACTATAGACCTTACAAATACATAAACTTGCAAATGTATGAAAAATAATTGGTGTACAAAGAAATCATTGCACAAATGAACTTGTGTACATGTGAATCATTGATCATGATAGTAAATTTTTTGGTATTTGATTAAAGAGAGATCTTACCATTTACCTACATTAGCCATTACTTTGTACAATTTTAGCTTACATGTACACTACAAAAATACATTTTCAATGTGAAGAGTTTTAGTTAGAATCAACAGTCATCCTGCTACTTTACATAATATACCTATAACATCTGAAAATATCATAGTATCATACCAAAAGCATTCATCCTTCAAAACCAACAAACATGTCAAAATACACCATTTATGTACACGTCCCAAGTTGTACATATAATCGCTTGTACACATGTACGCACTCCGTGTTGTACACATGTACATACTTGTTTGTTCACATGTACTTACGCTCAGCTGCATCACCGACTCTCCACTCTTGATTTCTGTATTTGTGCCCAGCCTTCAGAAGCTCAACCATATTGGCAATTTTACGATTAAAAATCTCTGTCAAATTTCCCCCAAAAATTCTCCTTATCTTCCCCATACTCCATCACATATTGCCCAATCAGCTGCAAACATAGAAACAAAGCAAACCAAATAAAAATCAATACACACCTCTACTACAAACCATACACGCATAATATGCAAAGTAAATATGTACACATACGTTCTTGTTGTACACATGTACATCACATGTAACGTGTACAACATTAAACGTTTGTACATGTGTACAACTAGTTACCTTAGGATCATGCTCAGCCTCTAGCACCTCCGCCAAAATCAACTGAAGCACCAACGGGAATCCAACAACGTGTCTGTATCATATCGTTCCCCGTTCCTCATATGTTTTTGCTACCTCTGCAGTGCAACAAGAAACTAGTCAAACTCAAGAACAAATACACATAGAAACCGTAAATCCGACTCAATTGGGAAACCACAAATAAACTCACCTTTTGCTTTCTCCTTCCCTGAGCGCTTCTTGCTCATCGTCATTGTTGCTTTTGCCTGGGTACGTCGCCGTTGATTTTAATTTCGTCCTTTATTAGTTAGTTTCTCCGTCATCTTCTTTCACGTAAACTGTGACTTTTCTTTTTCAGAGATAATTGAACAATTAAAACACTAACCCAAAACAAAATTCTGGGACTTAGTAAAATCTGAAAACCCTAATTCCAAAATCAAAATCACGAATCCCAAATCCCAAAATCGAAATCCCAAACCCTAATACCAAAAACGAAATCCCAGAATCGAAACACTAACCCAAAACAAAATTCTGGGACTTAGTAAAATCTGAAAACCCTAATTCCAAAATCAAAATCACGAATCCCAAATCCCAAAATCGAAATCCCAAACCCTAATACCAAAAACGAAATCCCAGAATCGAAACACTAACCCAAAATGGATAAATGGATCTAACCTTCTTCTTTGCCCTTAAAATCTCTCCTCTTTCGCAAAGACATCGTCTTCTCCGTTAGTCTCTGCCGTGACAACATCCTCTGTCAAAAAACTCCTTCATCGTTTTTTTCTACGTTTTATTGTTATTAAAGAAAAAAAATTAACCTGATGAGAGTTACTTTTTCATCGGGTCCGTGTGAAAACAAAATCCAATTTTACCTACGTTCGCGTCCACCAGCCTAATCCCTATTTTTTAAAAAAAAATTAAAGTTCAAATACCTAACTAGCCCAACTACAAAAAATCACCCAATTACTTCATTACCCCCTCTTGGTTTAGTTTTTTAGAGGACAAATGAGTCTTCAACCAATAAAAAGTACCCCAGTAGCACAATGTGCTCTCACATGTAATAAAAAGACACAAAGTGCCTATTTATGTTAATAACTCTTATTATTACTAGTTTCTGTTATAAGTTTGAAAACCCGTGTCAATTATGAGACATGAATTTCTCATGTGCTTCTTTTATTAAAATATTATTATTATTCATCATAAAATTTACAAAATAATTTAATATAGATTATCTTAAATTACTTATTTATATTATAAAATATTTTTTCACTGTTTATAGTGATAGTGGACAAATCGGTTGCAAATCATATATTTATTTTATCATTACATATTTTCATAAGAATATAATTGTTTGATTTTTCTTTGAAGGTCTGTTCTATTTTGGTTTTGACAATACATAGAATCAAATCTTCTAAATATTATGGTCGATTAAATTCAACTCTAAAACATGAATATTTTTTATGTTTATTTCTTGAATTTAATAGTGTTTTTAATACATTTTCTTCAAAAAACTATTTTAAAAATAAAATATATAAAAATGTGTTTGGTTAGTTAGGTGGACGACAAATTTAAAATTTAATATTATTATATTTAGTTAATTTAATTAAATAAATATTTGATTTTTGGTTTGGTTCAGTTTAAAACCGAAGCAAAGTGAACTTATTGGATTTATAAATATTTTAGGAGAAATTATATGTTTACCACATGCTACCACTTTTCATTTTTACCACCACTAAAGAGACGCTTTAAAAAATACATTCTTCATTAAGTGGCAAAAGACTCTTATGCATTTGTTCTTTATATATATAATAAATAAATAAAAATCTAAAAAAATAATTTTTTAATTTTTTTTTCAAATTATACTATTTCGAAATTCAAACCCTGAATCCTAAAACTCAACTCTAAACTCTAAACCATCAATCTGAAACCCTATTTTATTTATGAAATACGAACCCTAAATCCTAAACCATCAATCATAAACCTTTTTTTTTTGAAATACGAACCCTAAACCCTGAAACATCAACTCTAAACCCTAAACCCCGAAACATCAACTATAAACCATAAACCCTAAACATTCAACTCTAAACCCTAAACCATCAACACTAAACCCTAAACTATCAACACTAAACCCTAAAAAGTAAACTCTAAACCCTAAAAAATTAACCCTAAACCCTCAAACATCAACTCTAAACCCTAAACCTTCAACTCTAAACCCTAAACTCTAAACCCTAAATCCTAAACCCTAAACCCTAAAACCCTAGAGTTGATGTTTTAGGATTTAGATTTGAAGGTTTAGGGCTTTAGGGTTTAGGGTTTAAGGTTCGAATTTTGGAAAAATATAGGGTTTAGGGTTTACGTTTAGGGTTTAGAGTTGATGTTTCATGGTTTAGGGTTTAGAGTTGATGATTTAAGGTTTAAAGTTGATGTTTTGAATTTAGATTTAGGGTTTAAGGTTTACGTTTAGGGTTTAGAGTTGATGTTTTAGGGTTTAGATTTGAAGGTTTAGGGGTTAGGGTTTAGGGTTTAGAGTTGATGTTTCGGGGTTTAGGGTTTAGAGTTGACGTTCCATGATTTAAGATTTAGAGTTGAGAATTTAGGGTTTAGAGTTGATGTTTTAAGTTTAAATTAGTTAACTATATGTTTCTTTTTTGTTAAAGTTAATCAAAAGCTTATAAATGTCTTTTACCCTTGATGAATCAAAGAGAACCGTCTCATTAGTATTACAAACATGATGAGCACTACAAAGCAATGATATAAATTCTAGATCATTGCTGGAGACAACAAAGTGACCATGGGTTGTTTTCTTAATAAAATTTGGTAATACAAAACACCAACGAAACATTAGTTAACGTGAAGTTTGAACACAATTTAGAACCACAAAAATTTTCAACACGATTTGATTAAGACATCACTGACCAGTCGCAACCTTCGATAATCATACGTTTTTTTGCTTAGCTGATAAGTTTCTAGGGGCAAGTACGTGAAATAAAAATTTTATTTTTTGTTAGCTAAACATTCTAAACACTTTGATCGCCACAAACACAAAAACGTCAGAACCCCCTCCGAACCGATCTTAGCTCTTCTCGTCATGTGCACAACCTGCTATAATTTTGTTACAAGTCTTGACTCTGCCGCGTTAACCCTCTCTACCGCTCCGTTCGTCTATTAACTTCAGAATAAAACCCCAAATTAGAATCCCAGACAACTAAAGGACGCGAAGAAAACACTAATCCTACTTACATTGCTGTTACTAAAAGTAATATAGAGCTAAACGAGAAGCACACGTTAGGGGAGGGACGATTTGCCTTCCGGTTGATTGGAAGCCTTTGTTACGATCCGTTTTTGTTGAAAAGCGGAGAAGTGGGGCTTGAATGGATAATGGATTCATAAGGTTATATAGAAGAGGGAGGGGAAAAAGAACAACGATGAGATTATGTTGAGGATTCAATGCTCTGAGGAAGTAATTGGTAGTCGCAGTAAGAATGTGTGTAACAACTGTGAACGGTAGTAACCAGCGATCAAAGGGAGGGAGGAGGAATGTCGATTTGGCAATCTTATAGCTGAGCTTTTTTTGGCTTAATTTTAATTATAGGGCCAGAAATAATAAAGAATGTATAATTATTAGTTGGATATGACCCAATGAAAATGATGTTCTCTGATTGGTTGGAATTTCCATGCTGATGTGGACACTTTCTCCGCATACCGTATTCCCTTTTTAGTATTGTAATACTAGGGATTAACCCGGGCTACGCCCGGGATTTTTATTTTATTTTCTAATTTAAGTTGTTAAATTATTTATATTTAGGTTATGATATATATTTATATAAATGTTAAGATGCATGTCATAATTAAAATTTATTTTTAAATTTTAACACGTTAAATTAACATATTTTTTACTATTTAAATATTTTTT